>NW_009205278.1:13860-16324 GCF_000690835.1 Fulmarus glacialis
TACACTTTCCAGAGAAAAAAGTTCACAAACCTTGACAAAGTGAGAGAGAAGTAAAGGGGTGAGGGAGAAATACCTTATTTGCTGCTCGGATGACTAATGTAAGAGCGTTTTCTCTGCTAATAAAACCCAAGTGTGGTCATACGCATGTGCCCTTTTTTCGTTGCCAGAAAACAGACTTCTGTCTGAATGGTTCGTTTTCTTCCTCTACTCCAGCCTATCCTGGTAGCTTTAAGAATAGGTGCACTTTGTAGAAGCAGCTCGGTGAGCAAGATTGTATAGTTTATGGTATACATAAACTATTTCATCATTTCAATTTACCTGTGAACTAGTTTTGACTTGTTAGGCCTTCTGCTTAGATACAGTTGAATTATTCCTTGCCACCATTAAGTAAAAGCTGTATTTTTAACTCGTTTGTAGAAAAGCAGTTGAAGTGGGAGTATTTGCAGCTTAAGCTAATTTGACTGGAAGATCTGAAGCTGTTGGTTATTAGATGAAAGCCACGTTAATGCTTCTTGAAAACAGACATTGACACTTCATTTTCCTAGCTTTCTTGTAACACAGGTGATGCCAAGATGATGATGCATCAGCAGTGCTATTTCTACCCATTTTTCTAGGACAAGCAGCTGTGTAACACGTACTCCTCCTCCTTGTATTCCTCCAGGAGAGTGTTTGTGTTGCTAGACTGGAATACCGGTGGAGATTTCATTACAGGCAGTGGGGTAACATTAGCATTCATTTTTTAAGTGGTTAAGGAGAGCACAGCAAAAGTGAGTCGACGTGGGGAGAGCTTGCAGGTCAGGCATTTTAATCCTTTGGGGTCTTTGGAGAACCTTTTTTCTCCATTCTTGGACTTAGTTCTGTTGCTGCTGCTTTTGTCTGTGTAGTTAAGATGCCACTTGGTCAGTTATGGTAATCAGAGTTATTGTACAAATATAAAAGTACCCTTACTTCCATTCCTGTGTGGTAGAAGACAAATTTTCTTGTTATTTGGTTAATTGGTTTTATGTAATTTGTGTTACAATCTAGATGCAGTTAGTATCTCGAAGATGTAGTGATGTTACTGATGAAATGTTTTGTTCGAAGTGGTGTAAAATTTGCAGGAGTGCAGATGCATGTTATACTGGTGTAATCATATTACAGAGATTAACGTAGAAAGTGATTCCAGTTTTGTTGCGACTGGAAACAAAAGCGACTGACAATCAGGACAGTTTGAGATGTTGCTCTAAGAGAGGTATTTAACATGAATTTTTTTTTAAAGAGAACTGATATTGGGAGGCAGGTACTCGACAGCACGTCAGACCGAACACTAAAATTGGTGACACCAGCTCACTAGTGAGTTTTGGAAACGCAGGCTGAAAGTCCTTTCTGTGGTACCAGCTTCAATAGTCTCATTCATTCAATGTTCTTAACTTGTATTTTAGAAAAAATATATTGCAAAAGTGATATACTTTTAAAAAAAAATTTCTCATCTGCCAAGTATTTGTATAACATTCTAGTCTCACAATTTTAAGTTCATCAAGAAGGCGGCAAAGATACAGGTCTCTTGATGTCCTCTCCAGTCACACAGGAAGGAATTCAGAACTACAGTTGTATCTGGTTCTTTCAGACATTTTCAGGAATTTCTTGGTTTGTGGGGGTTTTTTTTGGTTTGGTTTTTTTTTTGGTACCCTCCAAAGCAGTATGAGAATGTTTTGAATTCAATCCCTGAACTTTAATTGCAAAATCTTGATAGGTGGAAATAAGGCAAATAAATTAAATCTGAAGTACTGGTAACATAAGAAAGTTTAATTAAAAACTGGAGCACCCATGCCACCACCAGCTTCATGTGAAAAGAGACACCATTTTAAAATTGCACAAAGTATATTTAATTTCGTATTGATTTCTTTTTAATTTATGTGCTAGTTGCTAGTATCTGAAAGGAGAGGTTTTCTGTATGTCGTGTGCCATCCTGCCTAATGCCATCTCTTTTCTAAGGTTTATTCAAGCATTGTTCACTTCTGTTTTCATCCTTGGTCTCCTAGATGTAAGCATCTGCAAGAGGCATTCACTTTTGAAAACTCTTAGAAGTTCAGAACTTGTGTATCTTGAAACTAGAATTTAAAAAAGGGTGGAAAGCAACCCTTGTGAATAACTTTCTTTTTAAAGTAATTGGTTGTTAAACCCCAGTATGAAAGATACTAGATGGAAAAAACATCAATTTCTGATCGTGCACTGTAAGAAAAGCATTTTGTTATGTTGGTATATGTTTACTCACATTAGTTAAAGTCATGTTAATTTTAATACGTTTAATTGTACATCTGTGTCAAATGGTCAAATTGGGTTACAGTTGTGAATTGCAAAATGGAATAGATCCATCAGTATGTTTTAGGTTTACTATTTTGTTTTTCCATTCCAAAGGAGAGCTTTGGAAACACTGACAAGAAAGTGGAAAGGTAGTAGAGGTAGATTTTTATCTCCCTCCCCC
>NW_009205278.1:16355-34828 GCF_000690835.1 Fulmarus glacialis
CGCCCCCCAAGAATTCCACAAAGCCTTGTCCTCTCCACACCCCCATGCCCCTGCCTCCCTCCAGAGGAGACTATTATTTTCCATCTGTTTTTCTTATACAGCTGCAAGTGGAAGATCATTGAAATTTGTATGATATTGTTTTGACATTGCTCTCAATCTATAGCAGAAATCAAGCTCACCAGCCTGAGGGATTTTAAGGGATCCTTGAATACACTTAATGCAAGGTTAATGATTGCTCTGCAGAATTAAATAATCTGGGGAGTAGCAGGAGAAATGCAGTGTGAAATATGTGCTCCCAAAAAAAAGTGAGAGAGGATTCCTTCCTGGGAGCCAGAACAGAAAGCTTCTATGTAGGTTGCAGAGATGGTTTGAGAAGGAGAGGGAGATCAGATTTGACTCTGAATTAAGCCTCTTAGGGATTATGTATCTTTAAAAGTAAGTCTAGGGGTAATGTTACAATCTGAAATTTTCAAAACTTCCCCCCAGTATTACTTAGAGTTTTCCTTCCAAATCCAGTGTCTGTGTAAGACTGGACTCTCTTTTCTAAACATCGTTCTTGGCTCTACCTTGTGAGTTACCACTTAGACCGTTGGCTACTATTTAGCATGCTTTTCAAGCAGATCTTTTTTGTCTGAGGATATAAATAAAAATTAATTTTTGAAATATGTAATTGAATGCTAAACAGTGTTTTTGCTTGGAGAAAGGTTGATTTTTTGCCTTAAAATGAAATTTGTGTAGAGCTCTAAGTAATTAAGCTTCAACTTTTCACTGGTAATATTTTTTAATGTTTTGGGTTTTATGTTGCCAAACATACTTTAGTTTATGTATTGTCGATGGTAATAGGCATGGATTTCGCTAACTGGGCCAATTCAGCTGCCTGTTCATATGCATTGTCATGGCAATTGTGCTCGTCCTTTGCTCAGGTAACTATGCAGTTGCAGTTACTGTAAAGTAAAAGGCTCTTGATGCACTGACACGTCGGTAATGGGCGGCATGACAAGCAGCTTACCTCCGAGCAAATCACCGTCTCTTGCCTGCGTTAGGACTGACCGTAAGCAGTCTGTATCTGAAACCCACTTTTCCCTTGGAGCTTGTGTGGTGAAGTCCCAGTCTGTTATCTATGATTGGGACTTCGAAGTGCTGTGAAGTACACAACAAGTTTAGAGATTGATACAGTTTCGAGTTCGGCATTTAAAGGAATCAATTTTATGTAGTCCTTATGGTATGTCTTACACAAATGCACACCTGAAAATATTAAAATTGGAATTGAAATAGTCTGAAATGGCTTTGGCAAAGTTTTAACACATGCTAGTGTATCTCTGCTGTGTGTTTTAAATGTCGTTTGCAGAGTGTGGGGTAAACTAATGCTGATTGTGAGTAGCTTGTGTAGGAGTTGTGTAAATAATTTAATTAAACTTCTGTTTTACTGTTCCAAGTATTTGTCAGTTTGAAAAAAAGCTAATTGAGGCTTTTGAAATTATGTGGAATAATTTAGAGTGTACAACCTAGGTCCCCAGAAGCTCATGCTGCTTATGAGGTTATTTCTTGCAAGGGTGTATTGCTTTTATAAAATCCTAGTGCTCTCTTACTTAAAAATGCTTTCTACTTAGGTATTTCAGTTGCAGAAAAACCTTTTAAGTTTGAATTAATGGTTCAGAGTAAGTACTAAAGTGATGTCTTTCTGAAGCTGTTTCACAGCTAAAACAAGTATGATCTTACACAGAGATCATTTGTATAGCGCCAGGCATGCTGCTTCATTGGCATGTAGGATGGACGGACAGCAGGCAGGGAGCTAGCACTGTGTTTCAGGTTGCTTAAAATGCAATGGCTTTCCCCACCTCTGCATCCTTTTTTGTAGAGATTATTATACTCGCCAAGTGATGTGATAGCTCAGTTCTTTTTCATGTCAGCACGTAGTGTTGCCTTAAAAAGGGTAGAAAATTCTGTCGTGCTAGCAGAGGGTGCTGTGTGTGCAGCTTGCAGAAATCTGTTTCTTGAGAGACAAGGCTAACTTGAGAGGCAGAGGACAAGAAGGTTGGTTAAATTGAGTAGGTTTAATGTCATCAGTCATATGGCTTAATAAGTTTATTTTGAAACAGTATTTTTCTTAGTTTATTATGCAGGGATCTTTTAAATGGTTTACTTCGTGTTTGCAGGTATAAAGCATTGTTAAATAAAGCCTCATAAAATCAAATAAAATTCTGGTTTCTTCAGGCCCAAATGGGATGGGGGGTTTTGCGCTATGGTCGGACTAGGATTAGTTTTTGGGTTAGTGGTTGGTAAATTTTTAATGTCCTGTTTTAAATTATGAAGAAACAGTTGCATAGACACATTTCCCTATGTGAATACATCTTTATATAGTAAAACAGTTCCATTAAGGTGGTATTAATGATCGCTTTGTTTAACTTTTGTCTTGTGTTCCCTAATTAAAAAGTAGCACTTTCTTTTCCTCAGAAAGAAGTACCAGGCCTGTGATACCTTGGCTAAAAACGTTGGTAAATGAAAAGACTGTATTACTACATGGAGGAATTAGGGTTGGATTTATATAACTTTTAATAGTCTATAGTTGAGATTGTTGTTTTGTTTTGTCGCATGACTGCATCAAAAATATGTCCTAAAACCATAAATGATTCAGCAAGTGTTTTTTGTAGGTGTGTTTTTGGAATACAATAAATTTCAGCTGGTGTGTTACTGAATAAAAATTACTTAGTTATATTAAGAGCATAAGCCAAGTTTGAATCCTGTGCCAAGAACTGTGAAGAACTGTGAATGTAGTTCACTCAAGTACAATTTAGGGATCCTGTTCGGTTTAGGTGTTCTACTGTCTCGGTTGGTAGTTAGCAGTTGGTTATGTGAATGTTATGTAAAGCATTAACTGTTTCACTGTGCTTCGAATGTTTGTATGACACATGTTCCAGTTTGTTTTGACTGTTAGAATTGTTTGTCGACTAAACCAGATTATATCCATATGTGTTTAAAAACACTGAAGGGCATTAAAACGGTTGAACTCCTTCTACACATAGAAGTGATGTATGTATAAATCACTTTTTGTTTAAGAAAACTACATTTTGTAATTGCTGTGGAATTTAGCTTAAACTTAAGCTTTGAAATTTATGAATGTAGATGGCTGAGAGTCATGCAAACAGCAAGTATATGAATTTTAATGGAATGAACCAGCTAAAGTCTAAAAAATATGCTGTGATTGAATTACTGTATGTACTGTTTGTGGCAGCAGCCTGCACTTCACTAGAGATGATTTTTCAGAGTTTGAGAACTACTGTTTTTTATGGCTCAATTCCCAATTTAGTTAGTTGTACCTTGATACAGCGAAGCTAAGGATTTGCCATGAGCAAGACTTGATACTGATGAAAAAACTGGTGTATGCTGTGGTTTTCTCATGGAAGGGTGGAGGATAGCAAAGAATTGTCTTAAATGACGATCACAGTACACTGAAGATGAATGAGACTGGTAAGCTGTAAGGTGCTGGACCAAACCGACCTGCTTTTGTCCATAGCCATAATATTTGTGACTAGTGACTGTTAATGTGAATATCCTTCCACATGCCAAGAATGTGTTATTAGTGGTATTTTCCAGTCCTCTTGTCTATTGTGTCAGTTTATTCAACTCCTTGTTCAGCTTCTTTCTGTCTCAGTATCTCTCTGCTGTCCTGAATGTTCAGATGCTATTCAGCTAATTACAACTGGTGGTGGAAGTTTTATAGTAACTTCCAGGTGCTATGAAATGCCAACATGTCAGGTCTTTTTATTGGGAATGTTTCATTTTCTGTAAACTAAATATAAGCTCTCATGTTAGTATGGGGTTTTTGTGGTCTTGTTAGGTACTTGGTTTTTTCCATAGAAATATAGATGCAAAATATCTAAAAGAGTGTGAGAAGATAATGCTGGGAAAAGACATTTTATCTTAGGTTTGTTATGCAGAGTTTCAGGCACAGGGGTAACAAAATTTTTAAGAGCAGCGGTACCAAAATTGATGATATTTAGATCGTGTGTATTTTTCTGCAGTGTGTTTTTCTAGGCATTTTCAGTTCTGTGCTTGTGCACTCAGGTAGTGGTACCATTAGTTTTGCGTAACGTTAGTTTAGCAGAACTCTGGAAAAATAATTCTTGTTTTTTCTGTTGTGAAAGGTAGGTACCTGTGTTGTCTTAGAAGGTACATCAGCTTGCGTCTAAGGCTTATATGAACTGATGCAACTTCTCACCCTACATGTTGGTTTAAAACTGGTCACAGGATGAGCTGCAGTTTGTGCTGTGATTACCTCTAGTGGGAATTTGAAGGAAAATGCATTGCATACGGTTTTAGAGCCTAAAGTACTTTGCTAAAGACTTGGGAAGGAATTGAAGTGAGAGTTGGGATGCAAACAGGTGAGTTTCTGGCTCCCAACACACAGGTCTTTTTCAATGCTAGTATCTTAATAAATTTTACCATGAATTTATTAACTGTATTGAATATAAATCCTTCTTTAACAAAGATCCCTCTCTTTTATTTTTAGTATATTTTTGGGGAGTTCAGCCCTGATGAATTTAATCAGTTCTTTGTGACTCCACGATGCTCTGTTGAGGTAAGATCTACTTTAAACTTCTTTTAGAAATAACATTTAAAAGCTACATCTCTTTGTGTATATTTGGAATATTTTTTTATCAGTCTCTTAGCTTGCTAATTTACAAACTGAAGATATTGAACAGGAGTCTTCTTTCCACGTATGTGGTTGTTAAATCAATTTTTAGAAATAAGAAATTAATTATTCCACCTTAATGCTTGTCATCTTTCAGAGCTGGAATAGCTGACATTGTAGTGATAGGATGTTAAAAGTGAGTTACAGCCCTGTTACCTTAGCTTTGATTTTTTTACTTTTTTAGAGGTGGATATAGAGAAAACTTTTTCAGCAGTGTTCTTGGTTGTAAGTAAGGTGGGATTCTAAATCTTGTGAGCCTTTTGAAGCACAAGGATGCTTATTTTTTGACAGGTGGAGCACTGCTAACCGTCAAAGGTATGCTTACGAGGAAGGCTGTGCATGAGGTCTGAGAGATGGATCAATAATGAACTAATTACAGTGGCAGTGAGAACCACAGGGTGGAAACAGTTGTCTGTGTGTGTTTGAGATCATAACATACTACAGATAGTATTGTAGACTCTTATTCTCTGTAGTTCTTGGTAGAGAGTGAATAAACCATTTTTCTTTGTAGGGAAGAGTATTATGCCATTGTCCTAGTCTCCAGACTTGAAAAATAATTTTCCTCTAGGTCAATTTCCATGTTTTTCCTCCATACGTTTCTATTCAAACATTTCAATCATGCTTCCGTCCTCCCCCCTCTACATAAAGGAAATGAGCACTCCAACTGTAGATGGGGAAATCCTTTTGTCACATTTTACAAATCTAATGGCCATTGTTAATGCAACTTAAGTTTCCTGTAAATTAATTTTCCAAGTATAATTACTATAGTATAACACTAAACAATAAAAGTGTGTGAAAGGAATGGGGTAGGGTGGGGGGTAGGGGAAGTTTAGAGAGAAAAAGATAGCTTCTACTTGCCTTTAGGGATAGCTTTGTATCTTCTCTGGTAGGTGGGAAGTAATGCAGAATAGATCTTCAGGTAATACATGTTTCTTCTGATTATATTGCTGTTTTCCCACCATTAAATACCGTAGCAGCAGTGTGACGTTTGCAGCCTATGTAGTGTCACCTGATGTGTCCTACATCAGCTATTCTAACACTTACATTGTGGAAGATGAAAATGTCACATCTTGACTTCTCTAAAGCTGTTCTCGTAAAGTGTGTTGAGGAAACATGAACCTACAACGTTTGAACCAGTCTTACTTCATTTTATAACTGTTTCAAGTGTATCACTTACTGGTTAGCTGTCAAAATAAAAAACTGTGTTGAGTGATGTTCCTTAAGTTTGTCCTTGATCTGGTTCAGTTCAATGTTTTAATTATCTGGATGATGAAATAAAAATTATGCTTATTAGTTTTACACTGTGCAGATATTTCAGAGAAAAGTGGTCTGAAAAAATAGGGTGAAGTTCAAGAAGGACAAGACTGAGATGATAATACTGCAGTGGTGTTTGACATACATTCTGTTGGGGGCAGTGCCAGTTCTGGGAGTCCCAGCATCCGTTGGTGCTGGTGTCCTTCTGAAGTCCCTTACCTATAGACTGAAGGGTGAACTGAGGCAAGGGACTAGTTAAAGCTAAAAGTTGTCTAGAATGTCTCTTTTTACATAGCATTTTTAATACATGTTCTGTCAGATACTTCTTGACTGAGGTGATTCAGATGACCCAGTTGTATGAAACAGGTCAACTCAGAAATCTTTACTTTGCAAAAGTGCTGTTGATTAATCAGATATGTAGGGGACCAATAGGTGGACTACTTTATTTTTTTAATTTTCTTTTTTACTTTGTATTTTCTTAAGCCCTTTGAATTGGAGAAAAACAAGAATTACAAGTTTTATCATAAACTGTTGACTGTAGACTTTTAGAGTAACTTTTTTAGCTCTAACTATAAAATTATATTGAATCTGTGTTCAATGTTAATATGGATAATAGGTTCTTAACAGCTTGGAGCCTCTTTCTGACCCATTGATTCTCACTTTTGACCTGGAAAGTTGATGTATTAAGATGTATTATGGTTTATAAATGGATTTTACAGTATGCGTTCTTTTTATGCACTTTTTTATAATGGAATTTTAGGAATATTTTTCTTGCTTCTTCTGACGCACTGTTGTCTACAGTGCTTTAAGAAGGCAATATGTAAGTATCTGTAGCTTTAGAGAACTTCGGTGGAGAAGTCTTTGATATTTGTTACACCATTGTGATTAAAAGTTAGAATAGCATTATAAAACTGCACTATACTCTTAAAGTTTTATCTCCCACTGCAGAAACAGTTCAGCTGTTCTCCAGGGAGCTGCTGGACTGCAAAGTAGCGATGCCTACCAGTTCATGCAGGCACAGGGGAAGGCTTTCAGCTGCTGGGGGAGTTTGGCGGCTGGCGAGGGGGGATTAGAAATTGCCCACCTGTGGTTGCACAATAGCAGGGGTTCTGTCAACCATTGAGTCCATAAAATGGTGCCAGTGTTTTATATCAGACATATTTACAATCCAGATAAAAACTATATGCTGTGGTTACATTATGCTTAGGCTGATGATAAAATATTGTTGATTTTGTTATAGGTGGTTAAGAATACACCTTAGCTGAAACATTTTAAGGGCAACACTATAGCTGAACCAGGTTGAGAGTCAAAAGGTTTAGGTATGGCTATTGTCTGTGCAAAACTTTGTTTCATCCTTTCACAGGTAATTTGGTCTATATTCAGTTTTTGTCTAAAAAGAGGTTATGTTCCTCATTTTAAAATCATAGTGAGTTACTGTTGATGAAGGAAGATCCTGATGCTGTGAGGTGAATTGCTTGAGAAGTTGATGAGCCTATGGTGTGTAACCAAGATAATCTTTATCTTTCAGTAATTGTGGTAATCTGCAAGGACACTTGAAGCTACAGTGTGGGATTTGATAAATATAGAAGCATGAGTTCAAGACATACTCTCAGAAAATCAAACCTTAATAATTTATTTTTAAAGGATTTAGATGTTTCAAATGAAACTGATTATCAAATGTTAATATAGTAGCTTTGTCCTTAAATAAGTTTCATTTCTTTTTTGTACAGCTCCCCCCATACAATGAAACAGTTTCATGTGGTATTAAGTCCACGGGTAAGTTTCACGATGGTAAGAAATCAACATCCTTTTGTTTTTAAACTTAAATGTTGTGACGCTTTCCTTAGATTTACTACAACCTCTCTTTAAATTTAATCTTAGAACTCGTTCAGCAGTTACATGTGCATATATTTGGCAGGTTGGTTTTTTAAACACCTTTATTGAATGAGATCCTTGAGAGTATTTGAAAATACTGCATTGAACTTCAGCTAATTAGAGTGGACATGCTTACTCCTCGATTATGCTACCACACAATCTTAATGTCTTGCTGAAATATTGTAGGATGTAGCTGTAAAAATGGGGGGGCTGAAGCTTGCTAGAGGACTTGTACTGAAGAAATAAGTAACTAGTGTGGCATTCAGCTGGTCCTTGTGTAAGAGCCACAATATGAGTATTTTCTGGCAGTTGCAACCTGAAGACAGCTCTGCAAGCAGTGCTCTGTTCCGTGTTCCCCTTGACTCTTGTTTCTGTCTGGCTCAGCTATTTTTTTGGAACCCTCCTCCCCGCTCCTTTTTTTTTTTTGTGAAAGTATGACTGTTGATGTAAAAATGCATTACAGAGTTCCCATTTTAAAACTGTAACAGTCACACGTCTACTCTGTCTCAACCCATACACCTTACAACTTGGCCTTACTTCATAGTTATATAAAGTTGACAGTTAAGTAGGAGTTGCCATGTGAGCATCACTCTATATAGTTTAAACCGAACTTTCTCAGTATTTGAAGCGGCAGGTAAATTAGTGTTTGGTTTTTTTTCCCTGAACCAGGGGAGAGCAAGGAAGCTGAGACTTACCCAGATGTATATGAGAGTGATACAAATGACATCCAGATCTCCTTCAAAATAATACAAGTGTCTGTCTGGACATTTCTCAAAAGTACTTGAGAGGACCAAAATGCACATATTAATGTTTAAGAACACCTGATCATTATGCTTAGCAACTTTGGCCTTGCATTTAAAGGTAAATAAGATAGCTAGTCATAAAGAAGGACAACAGGTCCCATTTGAAAGCAGATGTGCAATATTTCTGAAAATTCAGGAGCTTTATTTAGTACAAGACTAGTGTTAGGCCCCTGAGTGGTTTTAAGTAGGAGTTTGAAATGTTCATTAAAAAGACCATATGGTACGAATTGTTTGTTGTTGATGACAGGGGCATCCAGTCATATATTGCTTTGTCTAACTATGGATTTAAGTTCTATTACTTAAGACTGAGATTTTAATGTTCACAAGCCATACAGAAAGTTGGTTTGTACAAATGTTTTTCAGATCATTCCTAGACCCTGAGAGAACCCCTCCCAGCCTTGAGATTAGGTAATGACAGCAATTAGGTTTTGCCTGAAAAATGTCTTTAACAAGCTTGCACTGTACTGTGCATGCATATTATCACTGTGATGGCTGCATAAGAAGCTGTGGAAACTAAAATGGAATGCTATGCTTATGCAGAATATTTATAATTATAATGAGATGACACACACTGATCATATTGTCACCACCCTGTAGTCTAATTTTTTTCCTATACTTATCTTCAGTATTTAACTTTATTACGGAATTAGAAGATCTGTTAATACTTACTAGGAATAATCAAATCACGGCTGACGCTCTAATATGCAGAACTCTGTTCAGACTAATTAGTGCTATGTATTCACAGCTTTTGTTATTGTACGTAGACTTTGTCCTTGGAGCATCTGTTGATACTTGTTTCAATATGTGTGTCATGTTGTTCATGACAGATATGTCTGTTGCAGTCCATTCAGAAATAGCGCTGTGAACTAGACTGAAACAAAGATGCCCAGAAGCAGAGTGGAAAGTCAAAACAAATAGAAAAAATTACCTCTCATTTTTTCAAAGGAACTTGACACAATCTTATGGCAAATGAGCTTCTGCCAGTCATCCCATAGACTAACTATACAGTAGCTACTGGTATTTATTATTCTAATCCTGCTGCAAGGTGTGAAGTTTAATTCCTCAGCAGTAACTTCCTAATTTGTATGTAAATACTACAATATCAGTTATGCTTTTGGCAAGATTTTAGTCTATGATGTTCATGTTGCACCTTCAGCTACATTACCATTGTGCCATAATTGTAAGGGATATGTTTTGGTTTTGCTGCCCACTTGCCCTGAGCTGGCTCTTGTGATTGTCTAGTGTGCAGTACGCTGATGAGTTCACCAAAACAGAAGAAAAAAATACTGGCTTGGATTATCTTTTTTGCTAGGTTAGCTTTCAGTGACACAAGTGCTGGAAGCTTGCTGGAGTAGAGGAGCAGAACAGGAGTGCGGAACTGAGAACTCTCACTTTTGGCTGTGGTAGTCTTAACTTGTCCACAAAGGGAAGCCACGTTCTTTGTTTTGAAGCAATTACTATTTTTTTAACCGAGATTTTGGAAAAGAAACAGAAGTCCCAGATTTCTTTGACTTGGTAGGGATTTGAAATGTGCCCAATAATTCATTTTTATCGTGGTTGGGGGAATATTAGGTGTTACCAGTTGTTGCTTGTGCTTTTTACTCTTACAACGGGTAACGAGCTAGCTCTTGGTTCATGCTTGAACTAACAAGTTGCTCCATAAGTAGATGAACTAATGAGGAATAGTTTTGTTGTGGATTTGTATCCCATATCCCTTAAAACCTGTGCCCTGCATTTGCAAGCAAATGAAGCTGTGGCTGGTTTCGAGCTGCATGTCCTGACAGGTCAGCCAGCGTATAGCACTGATAGCCAGCTAAGGTTGCTGCTAAGCAGTTAGGTGATGCCCGACATCTCCCAGCCCTTCCCTCTTAGGTGGGTATCAGGCAGCAGCTTTCCACCTCCCTGCCTCGAGGCTGCTGATTTTTTTTAAAAGAAACTTAAGCCCTCTTTCCTGGTTGGTGATAGCTAGTCAGTGATTGCAGAAGTAGTTGGTGAATGGTGGATTGACAGGCATGGTGTTACAAAATGCTTTCTCACGGGTGTAGGGGAGAGGTGAAGAAAATTTGAAATTCAAGCTCTTGTTAACATGATTGAGAGAAATCAGATGTGTATGGAGAGGTTTTTTCTCCCCATTTTTAGTTTCCTTTAGTCTGACTGGCAGCAAGATTGAAATTGATACGTGAAATGTGTTTACTTCTCATTTAGTTAGAGTTAATAGATCAAAGCAGAAAAACAATATCTATTATATATCTTTGTTCATTAATTCGTAATATGTTGGTATTGCATGTGTAAGTCAGACCTCAACACACATTGAATGTTTGTTGTGCTTCATATTAAAAAATATGTACCCTGTAGATTCTTGTTTCTTTCACATTTGTTTTTAAAGCTAAAATTTTCATCAGTGGACTTTTCTATAAAATATTTGGACAGTTTCAAATCGGTTATGTTGACAGTTATGTATCAAAACGTTCTCCACTAGACTCTGTCCTCCCATAGGATTCTTTCCTTAGGTGTGCGAATAACATTTTTTCCTTAGGCTTGCTTTTTGTTGTGTTTCAGAAAAAAAAACAAAAAAAACAAAAAAAACAAAAAAAACCCAAAACACCAAAACCAAAAAAACCCAAACAAACAAAACCCACCACACCTCATTTTTAATGAGTGTCTGTAGTATACTTGAAAATATGCATTTGTTGACGTGTCATACATAATGTAAGTTCCACAAAATCTTTAAAGTTTAGTGGTGTATCCGCTTATATTCCTTTGGAAATAGTATCTAGTGTTTTTTGGTTCTCTAGTAACAGTCTTAAAAATTTAAAATGTGTTCTTTAGCCCCCCATCTTTGAGGAAACAGAAGATGTTAAAATTAATGTCTTTGAAACAGTAACATACATATCATGGAAAGACCTACAAAACTTTAAGTACTAATATGTGGGCTTACCTTTAACGTTCCTGAGACTCAGTTTCATTAATATTATCTCTTTGATAGTTATGGAAATAGTTGTAACTGAAGTAGTCAGTGTTACTAGTTAGGATGCATGCATTATAAAACTAATTAAGTTCCATGAAATTGCAGTACTTTGTGACTGACAATATTTTGTGATACTGCAGCCTGCCATGAGAAGTATTTCTTAGAGTTTCTTTAAAAAGCATGTCAAGGTTCCAGGGTAAATAAATAAATAAATAAAACCCAACAAAAACCAAACCAAAAAACCCAAACCTCAAGCCCAATCCTGTTCACAAATTTTTCAGTACTGCTTGTATGTACAGGTTGAACACTGACTTACGTTGAGGCGTATCTGTTGTATTTCTCGTCATAAAATCATATAATCGTATATATCATATTCTCATATAGTAATAAATTCAACTGTGATAAAATTAAATAAGGTACTGATGAGCCTAGAGTTTCAAAAGCTGTAATTCCAGTGTTTCCATACAATTAAGAAAATATTTTTCAGTTATTAAGGATTATGGTAAATCTTTACACACCACGAAAACCAAACCAAACAAACCCCCCAAAAAACAAACTCCACATGTGGACATTATTTTTAGAAGTTAAACAGATAAAGGCTTGGATTTTGTAATTGTCAGTGGAAAAGACTGGCTTTAGAAGTGTGGAGTTAAATATTGCACCATATTTTATAGGCAATTATCCAGTAATTAACTTCATGTAGAATATTGCTAAAGTCATTGGGCTTTAATAGTTTTTCTTAATAGGTGAATTTAATAGGTGTTATTTGCAGGAACTGTGCAGTGATTTGGAAAATTACATACTCTGTTTAAGAAAACCTGAATCATACTCTGTTTTCTTTAGGAAAATGATGTTTTGAAATGGCCTTCAGAACTGAGGTAGAGAATAAGAATTATTTTAGTTTGAGGGAATGTAGTTTGTTTTCTGAGTTGCAGGAAAATACGGAGGTTTTTTCTTGATTTTTGTAGCTTTTTGATTAGATGTCATTCACTAACTCAGGTTTGCTTTCTCTTGTCCAGGGGAAGAGTATCAGAGAATTGAATTTGGTGTTAATGAAGTTATTGAGACACAGTCATCTGTACTAAATAACACCGACTACAGTATTTCAAGTACTCTGAATCCTCAGGCTCCAGAATTCATTCTCAGCTGTGCACCTGCTCAGAAAACCCCTGATGACAGTCTCAGTGAAACAAACTACAATTCCATTGACTGCCAGTTCACTGATCCAACCCTCGCTTTGGACAGCGGTTCTAACGCTGAAAACGATGGCTTGTCTGGAGGCCTTGGGCAAAGGGAGCGTAAAAAGAAGAAAAAAAGACCGCCTGGATACTACAGTTACTTGGAAGATGTCAGTGACGGCATTGCTCCAACAGAAGCTCTTGTAAATGGCCATGCAAATTCATCGGGACTAAACAGTATAAGCACGGAGGATACGGAACTGACGGGAGACATACCCTCCCTGGCCACACCAAGGACTTGCAACAGCCCGGACAATTCTGTGGACTTCATTAATGAAGCTGTCTCTGATGATTCTGTTTCTAGCGCACTAGACAATACCAGGACTGCAGGGCAGCCTGAGGTATGCTGTGTTACTAATTCTGAACAGTTTTGCATCCCCTCAGAGACTGGCAGAGGTAGCCCCTTAAGGACAGCTGTTGTACAGTCTTATGCTGGTACTGATACTACTGAAAATCTTGGCGTTACTAATGGACAAACACTTGAATCCTCTGGTGAGGACACAGCTGCCAATGGGGTAGAATTGCACACTGTGGAAAGCACTGACTCAGATCAAGCTAAGCCTGAGGAAGCTTCACCTACTACTGAGGCAACAGTCCCGGTTGCAGGATCAGTCCCTGTTAATCAGCCTGCAAAATCGTGGGCTAGTCTTTTTCACAATTCCAAGCCCTCTGCTTCCACATCTGTGGTCTATGTTGAGACTAAGTATACCCCTCCTGCCACATCTACTCTGGTCCCTGAAAAACAGGTTGAAGTCAAAGAGGGACCTGTTCCAGTTTCAGAGGATCCTGTAGCCATAAAGATTGCAGGTATAGTTAATACACACGAGTGGATGTTACTCTGGAAGGTTAACTCGGCTTGTAAACAGGAGCATGCAATATTGATAGAGAAGATTTCTCTGTTAATGTTCTTAATAAGATGGCTGTTCAAACGCTGCTATGAAAGATGTAATTTAAAAAAGCTAGTTTTGTATCCCCCTGCGTAAACATTCCAATGAGACATTACCATGTCATTATCCCAGATGCGGTAAAACTATTGCTGCTAACATAAACAATATGTTTAAGTGATCTCTGATTTTAAATAGGCTGGTTGCATTCAGCTGTGTGTTACTGTAGTAGGGAGAATACATTAGAAAAGTTTGTTCTGAAAATGGTGTGTTATATTATCCAGTATTTATAATCTTGTAATGCATTCTATTACGAGAAGAGTATTAATATATTTATGCCAAAGTAGCTGAAATTCCTGGACACCTACAGTAGCTTAAGTGTAATGTCTAAATAGATCCTGCTTCAGAAATTCTAGTTCTGGAAATAGTTTTTATACTTACTGATTTGCCTTTTGAGAGGTCTGTCTTTCAAATTTTGAAGAATTATCCTTAACCATTATAAACAATATTTTATTCAGAAACAATGCTAGCTATTGTCTGTTCAAGAATAACCATCCGTCCAGAGGGTACATCAGGAAAGACAATGTGTGATATAAAGGCTTTGACCTGTCATATTTGTGGCTCTAATGAGAAATGCTAGAATGTGCATGGGATTGTTTTTGCAGATTCAGCCAGAAAATATGAAGACAAATACCCAGTTGGTTGCGTTTTGTGTCACTGACTTACGAGTGTTGGAACAAAAATAATTATTTTAAATCTGTGAAATAGTCTGCATGTAAAAAGGCTTGTGCAAAATCCTGCTATTTATGCTACAAGCTGATTTACAAGTACAATGGCGTTTCGTGTGTGACAGCTTCAAGTCAAAGTTTTCGGCTCTAACCAGAACTGACCTGGAGATTTCTATTCAGAATATCCAGAAGTATAGGCCAGCCTCTCACCCCCTCCTTAATAATGGTTTCATTACTTAAAATGTCTGTTGAGAGGAAAGCTGTCAGAATAATTTATATTTCTCTGTATTTTTCACTTAGGTGTCACAAATGCAGTTGATCATATTAAAAACAAATGTATAAGCAGGTGATTATGGTTTGTATGAACCCATACATGTGGAGTATGTTGTACTCTTAAAATCTTAAGCTATCATTTGGTAATGAATTTTAACTTAAAACTATTTTGTGACAACCATAAAGCTACAACTGCTTGCCATGGATGAAAAAGGTTTTTTGTCTTGTCCAAGTTGCTTCAGCTTTAAGTTAACTTTCTAGACTTTTACTGTTTCTGTACTATTTTTTGCCACCAGGTGGGAGCAGAGCTTTTTATTTTGTCTTTAATGTATTAAAATAGCAACATAATTTTTACACAGTTTTCTTCTGCACCTTCACTATTAGCTAGCTGGTTTTGCAGAGGAATAATCTGAGTATAGATCCTTTCCCAGTGAAAAGGAATTCATCTTCTCATTGCAGCTGATTTAGGTAGGAGTTATATTGCTGCAATTCCTGTAATTCAGATGCTACTGATTTCAGTATGAAATGTTTACTTGAAGATCTGGATGCCATGATATCAGTGCTTTGCTCTGTGGAAAAAGGAGACTTTCTTCATTATCTGTTCTTTTTTTAATGTTCTCTGTCCCGCTTGGGAAATAAGTACATTAGTGCTTTGTTCATACACCCACACTCAAAAATATGTTACATGAGTTTCAGTTTATGATTTCCAGACAGATAATTTGCTCCGTTCCGTACATATTTAATGTCGAATCTTATGCCTAGGTTAACATAATTGTATAAGGGTATGTAGTAATCCTGTGTGTTCTTCATAGTTAGCTGCTGATTGAGTTCCTTGTTTTCTCTGTGGCTGAGTTGAGATCCTGTTATTTGTTTGCTGGGAATTCACCAGTTTCAACTCATGCCAATGGGAATGAATTTTTGATCACAAGTGCCATAGGGTGCTAAATGCAGGTAAAATCTAGACCTAAAGTATCTCAAGTTTAGCGAGCAAAATTAGCAAATCTTCTGAATTAACGTTGGAGCTCTGGGGCCCTTCTGTACAGTTTTTATTTAGAACATGTGCTCAGGAGACAAGAAGGTAAGTTACTTTTCTGGGGACAAATTGCTGGTTTGTGCCTTAATTTCACCAGTTACTACAAGGGGGGTTAATGGTTCACAGGCACCTTGAAGATAGCTTAATGCTACTTTGTTCCACCTGCAGAGGTCTATGGTTTCTTAGTCCTCAAATGTAAACGAAAGCTACACAAGATAAGGAGTTGAAAATCGGAACTAGAAAATAAATAAAACAAATTTCATGTTAATCTTGCTGAGAAAAAAATACTGAAGGGTTAATTTTAGCAAGTGGCTAAGGTGTGCGGTGAGAAGCTTTACTGGCAACACTAGTGAACAAGTTAAAGGAACTTCTGAAGCAAACTATGAACCATTGATGTGTATTTGGCAAAACTCCAGGCAGATAACATGAGAATGATAGAGAAGTACAGGTACGGCACTTGCATATTTAGAAAGGGACAACCGTACTAATTACACACCTTAGCCTAGTTTAGATGCTAGGACAAACATTTTAAGAATTCGTTTTTAAGGGACAGTAAGGTTATAAATGGTCCATATTTGTAAAAAATGTGACACTCTCTGAGGCTTCACTTGCTGTGTTTCACAGTTACTACCCTCTGATGCATAACCTGGTGATCGTTAATAATGCCTTATATAATGTTCTAAGGAAGCTAGGGAAATAAGTGATTGGAAAACTACCTGTTCTCTGATTAGTCTTTTAACTGTTCCTGGTAACGTCAGGAAAAATTTCAATAGGAGAATCTAAAAAGATTTTCTGAATCATGTTTTCTTGCAGTGTTTTCATTGTGGATGATGGAATTAACGATGCACGTAAAATTTGTTTACAGCAGGCAGAATTTCAGATAAATTGAAGAACACAAATGTTTAAGATCTGACTAAATCTGGTATGATTTTAAATTAAAAAGAGGGGAATCCAATAAATGCCAGTATGGAAGGATATACCAGAACAGAAATCAAATGCAAGCATACAGTACAAAGAACAAATGGTTGGTAATAATATTAGAAAATTAAAGGATCTGGAAGTTCTAGGGAGTTGATAAGTGTCCTTAGTAAAGCTGAAAAAGACTAAGTTTTATTTCCAGTGTGTGTTAATACCAATTTACATGGAAAAGATGGAAGATAACTATGATTCTGTTGTTGCTGTTGAGGACTCGATGAAAATGGCAGTCTTTGGGCATTATTTCTCAAGGAAGATGTTACAGTGCAGCAGCGAAAACAGAAGTAAGATTTGAAAACCATACTCTTTTGGCAAACATGGAAAATTTGGATTTACTTTGTCTCAGATGAGATTGTTGGAGTGATCATGGATGTAACTTCAAATACGTAAAACAAATTCATAAAGAAGATGGCGATTCACTGCTCTCCCAAGGTTGTAGTGAACAAAACAAGAATTACTTAGTTTAATTTGTAACAAAGGTGTTTCAATATTACATATTAGAATTTTTTTTTCTTAGTGATAAAGCTGGGTAAGCACTAGAGCAACTAGTTGTGGAATGTATTACATATTAGAATTTTTTTTCTTAGTGATAAAGCTAGGTAAGCACTAGAGCAACTAGTTGTGGAATGGAGGCGTACAAGGTTTGGGGGTTTTTATAAAACTTCAGAAACTTAGCCTGTTGTACTATCAAACTGCATTCTTGCAGAAACTGATTTTGTGTAGGGTTATCCAGCAGTGTTGTTGTCCTGGAACTTTTTATCATTGTCCAGATTTGAAGAAAGATGTAGGTGACATACATAATTTTTTCCAAATTATGGTCTCAAGCAAGCGTTAAATTGCTACCTTGTAACACGTGTATCTTTTCAGCATGGAGACCGTATCCATGTGGTTTCTCTTTCATTAAACTTTGGACTTGCATGGATTAGGGCATTACAGGGGTTTTTTTTTTTTGGACAGGTATTTGTAATAACACCACCTAGTGAATGAACTTTAGCAAAATGTGTTCTGTTTACCAACAGAAATTTCTGAACATGATAATATTGTTCTACATATGTTTTCAAATCAAGGCTGTGTTTCACAATTCATTATCCACCAAAGGGAATGTGAATTCTTTCTGGTTAGTAATGTGTGCTTTAGAAGACGTTTTGAAGTTTTAAGAAAGTTTTCTCATGGTTGTAAGTGTGTTTTTCTTCCGATACTCTTGTAATTTAGTTATTGTGTAAATGTTGGATGTGAGATGAAAATGTGGTATTGAATGTAATTGCTCTACACAAAAATAATTCTTTATGTTAAAAGAAACAAAACTCACTGTAATTGCTCTAGACGTTGTTTACAAAGCAGTTTTATGACCACAAGAGGATGCTAAAGGTCCTAATAATATTTTTATTTAGTATGAAACAAAAATGGGGAAAAATACAGTTAACGTAAAAAGTTATTGATAGACATTAAAAATTAATACTTTTTTCATTATTTTAATCCTAATTTTCAACAGTGCTAACAGAAAGATTGTATGTGTGCACAACACGTTTCAAACTTTGCTGCATTAACAATATATTCTGAAATACTTGAGCATTAATAATTTAATAACAAATATATTTCAACACTCGCAGAAGGATTTTCATCTGCATCTGTGCTAGGTGCTAATGTCTTCCCTTTTACATCTTTTTGCTATCTGTCCTTTCAGGTGTCAGGACTGATCTAAATATTTTCTGGTTTTTAGCATGTTTTTATTTGGTTAGAACTGGTGTT
>NW_009205278.1:34840-47200 GCF_000690835.1 Fulmarus glacialis
GCAGGAAATAAGATCTTATAGGTAAAGGGATAGTTTGGAAGTAGAAGGGCATAGATTTTGTTTGCAATTCTGCTACCTCCTCTGCTCTGTCATGGCTTTGTGCCTCTGCTTCTCCATCTGTGTCATGTTGTCTTGTCTGTTTAGATGGTCCTTCTAGTGAATAGCTCAAACTCTTTAACAGTGTAGCCTATAAGGGCTTTAGAGGTCCTCACATTTATTATAAGAATAAATAACCCCCTTGGTAGGCAATTGCCATGTTTATTTGCATTTTTCATTCTGTCTTGTATACCTCTTGTCCTTATTTTGCAAATTTAAAATATACCAGATCCAATATTTTCCTTAAACAGCATTTATTTAGGTGCCTAAATAACAGGTCACACTTCCTGCAAAAACTCCCCTGTTGCTCTCAGTTTCATAATTGAGACAGACTTACTTAATGTGCAGTGGTTTCTAATTTTTAAACTTGGGCCATTGTTGAAGTTTTTGAAAGTAGGAAAACAGTAGGCATTATATTACGTAAGCCTGTTATCTTGCAGATTTTGGAAGTCTTGAAGCAGTAAATAAAACATACTGTTCAGAAGACCACGTTAACATCTGTCCTGTTTGCACTAAGATATTTTTGTTGTAAGATAGTGTATGTTGAAACTAGTAAACTGAAACTGCTATATCAGCTTCATCTCTCTTCAAAGCAGAAGAATTTGGGGAATACTTAGTGAAATTGGTGGCAAGGGATTACAGCTAATGGGAATTTATATCTATATATGTATAAATAGAAGTATCTAATTTTAGTAAAACAAAAATAAAAACAAATAGGTCTTCTCAGTTTTGAAATGACAATGGTTAGTTTTTGGACCAGCATTCTCCTGGCCCAAATCCAGGATGTCTTCGGTTGAAGAAATATGTCTGATTTGGAATACGAGCAGTGTTTAATGGAACAAAAATTATTTACTGAAGTTTCTGGGAATCTTGTTAATTGATTTGAATTATTTTGTAATGAGTCAACAGATGCTTGTTTTGATGGCTAGCATGTGCATTTTGTTGATGCTAAATTTACTGTTTCTTATTCTGCAGAAATACTGGAAAATGTAAGACTAATACATAAACCAGTGTCTTTGCAACCGCGAGGGCTGATCAACAAAGGAAACTGGTGCTACATCAATGCTGTATCCTTACCTTGGAAAAAATTAATACACTTAAGTTAAAATTTGTATATTATATCTGTCAAAAGTTTTTCTGGATTATTCTGGTAAGTATTTTATAAAAGTGTTTGTCTTCCCATATCCAATACTGTGGTTAAAATGTTTAAGGGTAGCATCTAGAAATCCAGAGATGTTTTGGATCATTGGACCTTGTGTCCAGGGTTCCCCTGAAGTTGGTTGCACAATCCTATTTGCAATTTGTCTCTGTTACCTCTGTCAAAATATTTCAGAACTGTAACTTTCTGACGACTGAAAACCTTGTAATTTCTAGTTATGTTTACTCATGACTCTTTGTGCATCAACTTAAGTGATTATTTCTCTTTTGTACTTGAAGTAACTATTCCTACTCTTTGGCTTTGTTTTGGCAATTTGGTAAGCGGATCATTTGCTTTTCTGTTGAGCAGGCTGTCGCTATCATATCATCTGTGTAAATGCAGTGCTTAAAATAATCCTTTTATAACACGATGGAAGATTAGCTCACTCTTAATGTGTTAAAATTGTATTCCTCTGCAAAAATAACTTTTACCTTGGGTAACAGAAATCTTCAGTGCTGTATTATGATAGTTTTATTAATAAAATTTTTTTTTAATTAATATATCTGTATATCCTATGTTAGCAATGGCTCACTGCAAGTGATAATTAGGATACTTCAACTGCTAGCGAAAAATATTAAGACCAATTTCAAGACTGGTCATTGCAGAACCTAATAACCTGTTTCCAGACCAGTGATGGTGTTTTAAACTTCAGCTTTTATCTTGTATAACCAGTTCCGCACTCATCTGATTGTATATATTGGCTCCCATTTTTTCAGTCTTAAAATGTTACATGGGAATTTGTTACTCAATTTTTGCACACTATAGGGTTCAAGTTAATATATCTCTCTAGCTGTTGAGATTGCTGCCTTTTTTGTCATTTCCCTGCCCCTCCAGTCTTTTAATACATTTCTTCTGTTCAGTGTTCTCGCCAAGTAGCACAGATCTTGATGTTTTCAAAGTATTTTCTCCCCCAACATACACTGTAGTTTTACTCGTTGCTCCAAACTCTTCTTTACACTGCAGAATGCTTTATATCACAGCAGGTTGGTTTGGTTTTGTTATGAGGGTGAATCGTCACCTTTCACTTGAAGTGTGTCAGCTGGCTTCTTCCATTCTTTCCAGAAAACATGTTACAGGTTATTACTTGCCAATTTTCAAATTGTTAATCTTATAAAGTCTTTCCTATGAAAGTTTCTTTCCTCTCCTGCTCCTAGACTTAATGTTTCCTTCCCCTTTAATTAAAGTTTTTGACATTATTAAAACGTCAGTGAAATCACTGCATGTTACAAGATGCCGGGGTTTTTTAGTGTAACTTCTGTACATTATTAGTTAATGTTGTGATAAAAGTCCATCCATCGGTTCCAATTGAGTTATTGGATTGGTCTCCATAATAAAGAGTTAGCTTTGTTTTGCATATAATTTTACATATAACTGAATATTTGGTTAATATGCAGATAATATTTTCTGAATATTTCCTTAATGCCACTGCATAGACCCTGCAAGCCTTGGTTGCTTGCCCTCCAATGTATCATTTAATGAAGTCCATTCCAATGTATTCAAAATCACAGCGGCCGTGTACTTCAACACCAATGATAGACAGTTTGTAAGTAGCTTGTTAAAAAAAACCAAACAAAAACCTGTGATCTGACTAAGCTCATTCAGAAGTATCTAACAAATTATTACTTACTGCAATTGTTGAAAGTTGATACGTATCCAGAAGTCTTTTTTGTGTGGTTTTTTGGTGATACGTGGCTTTTATAATGAACTTGGTATTCTACAATTGCTTGACTAGTCAAGGAAGATACTTCCTGTTGCCTGGGGAATATCAGTTTTCAATAGTGTTTAATACGCAAAAATGAACCGTGAGAGCTGCAAGAACTAACCTAACACCTTGGTTTCATTAGCAGTGATCAGGTTAATTTTTATGTCTGGACTTTACTGAGACTTCATTATGGTATTTTTGATTTTTTTTTTTTTTGTCAGTCAGTAATGACTATGATCTAATTTTATTACTTGTTCTTCTAAATCTTAACTTGCTGCTCATGTCTAGTTGTTCCTTCCATTCTGTTTCAGTGTTCGTTTAATGAATGAGTTCACTAATATGCCTGTACCTCCTAAAGCAAAACAAGGTGAGTAGGAATAGGGGGAGAAAAGTTTCAAAATCATAAGAATGCTTTGGGGTAAGGATCTGCACTGTGTGATGTACTTCAAACTTTTAAATACTGGTGCTTGATCCCCTTCATGGCGCTCTGGATTTTTGGGGTTTCTTGGTATCTTAAAAAGTTTGCTGTTGCATTTCTGTCAGTGTTGTGCTTTTTCTTAGTGGTGATTCATGTCAAGAAGTCATAGGTGTTGCACCTTATTTTTTTTTTTTTCTTCTATTTGGTAGACCAAATGTACAAGGTCAGCTTAATTGTTAAGATGTCTTCTAAGAACATGCCCTTTCTAACAAAGTCATTTGATATTCACTGTATTTTACTTCGCTTCCTTCCTTACATATTTCCAGCTGTTTGGTTTATCAACTTGCTCAATTCTATCATTGTGCCTTAAATACTAAACACTCACTTTCAGTCGGAACAAAATGGGGCCATAATAGGTCTCTTCAGCGGTTAGAGGTTGCCTGCAGTCATGTATGTTATCATGGCTTTTAATTCCTCCCCATCCTATGCACTATTTCAATGTGAAAACTTTAGAAGTGTATCATTCTTGCTAATACGTGTTTATGATCAATGATGATTATGTAGTGAGGAATAGAATTTTTTTTTGATGCAAATAGATTATCTTGTAGGTTTCATTTTTTTAATCTCTAAACCAAATCTCTTGTATTACAAACTTATAGAAATAAAAAACAGTTTCAGGAATGTGTTTATGTAACATTATAAGAAAATATCACAAGGATCTGGTTGTTCCAGTGATTTCCAAACAGTTCAGACATTTCTGTGGTTTGCTGCTTAAGTTTTGTTTCTGTAAAACAAATCTTACTGTCTTATGCAACTTATTACACTTCTAGGTCATTTTATTGTATTGCGTAGTTTTCAAATATAGTTTCAGAGGCCTTGTATTGCCATTAGGTTGAACATTCTGTCAAACTTTTCTTGTTTGGTTTTTGTTTTTTTCTGCAGTGAGGAAGAGTGATCTATTAGAATTACAAATACATAAAAGATTTAAGGAAGTGTTCTTTGACTACAAAAGTAGTACAAAAATTTAAATACAACTAGAATTGTTCTTTTATGATGGCTATGGATATTCTTGTTAATCTTCAGAGTGTTGACTATAAAAAGAGAGTACTAACTTTTCCAGACCATCTGTAAGTCTATGTAGGATGATGTAAGATGTTTTTAAAAACACATTTACAGATAAAAGAGTTATATCTTGTGAATTCGGAGCTTGAGTCACTAAAACTGTAATAAAACTATTAATAAAAAATAACTTTGGATTCCGAAATCTAGTGATGTGTGAAAAGAATGTTAAGGTATAATATAGAAAAACTTCTATATGTTGTTATTTATATGTACTTCTCTTTTGCCTTGCAGCTTTAGGCGATAAAATTGTGAGAGACATCCGACCAGGAGCTGCCTTTGAACCTACATACATTTATAGACTTTTGACGGTTATAAAGTCAAGTCTGTCAGAAAAGGTGTGACTTACAAATCTTTGACTTCTGTCATTGCATTGCAAGGCAGTCACTGTCGTTAAAACAATGTAAAGCATACATCAGGTTCTGTGCCTAAATACCAGTAAAATCAACTAGTTGATAGTTCTTTATAATGAAGCTAGATTGTCTTGAGAATTAAATCATAGGAAGATGTTAATTACAAGTTTGTCAGTTTAATATGTCAGAATAATGAAAAAATTACTATTGAAATGGAACATCTCTTTTTATAAAGAAGATACCTATTGATTTATATTTAAGAAATGAGCAATTGTTCGTTTCTGCTTGGGATTCAGCTTGGAATGGTTGAAGGTCCACAGGGACTTCAAAATACTATTTCAGGTTTAGCTTCAATTTAACGAAAAGATAATAGTTCAAACCATCTTTTGATTTGGCCTTGGTTTGACAGCAACTTTTAGTATTACTTTTAAAAGAAATAGCAAAAAGAAAAAAATTACCAACTCGCATGTTAAATCGAATTTGTATTGAGAAGAATGCAGAAATGCTTGTATCCAGGTCAAGCTTATGTGTGTACTTACTGCTTATGGCAGGTTACCAATTAATGTGTTGGTTCTTTTTGAACTGGTTAAAAATGAGGTGGTGTTACAGTAAAATTTAAACTTTATTTGACTTTACAACTTAGACTGAGTAGTTGGTAAATTAGCTAAATTAATAGGAGAAAGCTCGATGTTCAATGTCGTGAACCTTATGTTAAAATGAAAACATGAAAATGTCATATAATAATTGAAAAAAAACCATTTTATTCAGGGCAGGCAAGAAGATGCTGAAGAATACTTGGGATTTATCCTCAATGGACTACATGAAGAAATGCTGACCCTGAAGAAACTTCTCTCTCCACATAATGAAAGTTAGTGGATTTTTTTTTTTTTTTTAGCAAACTTAATTTTTCAAACTTTCAAATACTCTCCTTTTTTTTTGTGGTGATTCTCTAATATGGAGTAATATTTGGAGATGATGTTGAGATAGGCATAGAATGCTGTGTTTTAGGGAACTCAAAGACATTAACAAGTAATCTTTTGTTAAAATCTGTCCAAAGGGTAAAATGAGTCCATTCTGTCCAATTTACAAATGACCTGAAGTGTTACTGGGTATTTGGAAAAGCATTATCATGTAATAATTCATATACCTGGTCCTCCTAAACAACAAATTTCTGTATTACAAATTTTTACTGAGCTCAGCTGAGCATTATTTGAGGCTAACTCAAATAATCTTGTCAAATAGTCTTGTCTTAAGCATAGGTATGTTTGCCATTCATAATACCTGCAATGTCAGTTGTTTACTGGGGTTTTGGCTGTCTCCATGGTGTGTTTTTTCAAAATATATCTGTGTTTTTTCACTGATCTTTAAACCACTGTTAAGATCTTTTTTTGAAGTGGGAACTTCTAGACTAATGGCTAATTTATATCTAATATAAACCAGAACATATTAAATTATTTTAAAATTCTTACTGACAAATGTGGAGAAAAATTTTCTTTGGAAGAAGTATTAGAATTTGTATGCAGAGTAAAATGCCATTTTATTTTACAGTGGCTTTATGTTTGGGTCCCCTATTAAAAATGAAACAAAACACTGTTAGTGTTAGCCAAGTATAGAATTAAGATCACTAGTTATCCAATTTCTCCTTAGTAGGGTAAGTTTTTTATGATATAAAATGAATATTCCATATTTTGTTCTTTAGCTGTGTGCAGTTTATAGCCTCCTGACTTTGGCACTTGCAAAGAAAATATTTGCTAAGCCTTGGGTTCCCTGTAATAAATCTGTGCAGAAAAGGAGTTGTATTTAATAATGGCATAATTATGTTTCCAGAATAACACTTGACTTTCTAATTTTCTACCCCATAAATTTACTACTAAAAATAGATCAAACTTTGCTAGAAAACTACATCTGTTTACATACAGTCATCAGTGAGCTGCATTCTGTTAATACATGGATGTGTCCACCTATGAGTGAGCCTGGAATATACTTGTTCGCATTTACTTTCTCAAATCTATGATACATGAAAACATTTTATCCTCTGAAAATTATTTGTATTGGGTTTTTTGTTTTTCAAATTCTTTATCTGTATACATGTTTTATTTGTAAAAAAATCAATACATTTTTTTTTCATCTTCACTTTAAGAACTCTCAGTTTCCAATGGCCCTGAGGCTCAGACTGTTCATGAAGAAGAGGAGCAAGATGAACAAGGGGAAGGCAGTGAGGATGAATGGGAGCAAGTGGGACCTCGCAACAAATCATCAGTCACTCGACAGGCTGACTTTGTTCAGACTCCAATTACTGATATTTTTGGTGGTCATATAAGGTATAGTACTTTTTCGTAGAAGTTGTTGAGACTGTAGGCTTCTTTGCCTTTACACGTAACTTCTTCCTCTGCTTTGCTTTCTGTATTTTTCACCATTATTGAATACTGTGATGGAAGAGACTATTACACAGTTTGTTCAGGCCAGGAGAGATGAACATTCTACCATGAAGCATTTGTTATGCTAGAGAGAGCTCAGAAGAGGGACCAGAATGATCAAAGGATTGATCAGTGATCAAATGATTCTATAACTTATTGTAGAGTCTGAATCTTTTCAAGTGTTTTAAAAGAGCAAACTGTTTAGAGAACGAAAGCCCTGAATTGCATATAGAGGAGGAGTTTGAAATCTGTATGCTTTGTATATTAATGTCTAAGAATTGCAAAGAACATTAGAGCTACCTAATTTTTGTGACCTCTGAAGAGTCTGGACTCATCTTGTAAATAAGGATACTAAGCGATAGTGAGATTTGCTAAGCGTTAAATCTGGTCAGTAAAAGAATGAAATAAAATTAAAAATTGTAAACTTTTTGTTATTTAGACACTTATGCTTCCAAGAGGCATAGACACACATGCTTCCCCCAAAGTTATATGTAGTAGTTAATAAATGTTAAAGGTGAAAGAAGTTTGGAAAAATGTAAATTACTACAAGATGTTACAGGAATGAAAAGAATGTGGGACATTACTTTTATATTCAGATCTGATACCAGATGAAGGCAGAAAGTAGATACTGAAAGAGTATTTTTTGGAAAGGAAGCCTCATGACTTGTTCGGAGAAATGTATAATTTAGAGTGAAAGCAAGGTAAACACTTGCTAAAAACATATTCCAAAACAAAAATGCTAGACTTGAAGAATTATTTTTAAATTGGAGACAGACACTTAATTGCTAGTGTTTGACTCCCTGTGTTGCCAGGTGTTCAGTCTAGAGGTGTGAATAATGTGGGTTAGTGCCTTCTGCCTGTGAAATGCACTGAAATTATTCTTCTGGGATTTGAGTCAGCTGGCAAATAAAATGATATTTTCCATAGAAATTGGCAGACAGATGTTTGTACATATTGATGAAATTCTGCGTTGATGGTATGTATTCATGTACCCAAGGTATTGTTAATACCCTTAATATATTTATCATGGTCAGAATTGTTTAGATGTCTGCATGATTCCATCAGTTTTCAAATTAAGAATACCGAGAGAACACTGTGTTCTGTAGAAGTCCACAGAAAGTGACTTAAAGCAAAGGTAATACTGAAAAAAGGCAAAAACTTGCACTGAGCAACAGAACCACAGGGTCCAATCCGGTATCTGTTGTCTGCTGTCACCACACCCACTTTATTTAGCTTCCAAACCAGGTCACACAATTTACCACAGAAGCAATATCCGATGTTGTGATGTTGGAAAGCTTCATCCTCTGAGGCTGAGGGTGGAGATAGGAAGGATTGAATACAGAATTGCCAGTAGAATTCCACTAAATGAAAGCATCAGAAGTTGGAAGAATCAAATGGAAAAAGCAGCTAGGAAAACATGGTTTGAATTGGCATCTTTTGGCTTGGGAAACTTAGGCTGTCCTCTTGAGGCTTTAATTGTCTATTAAATGCCTATTTAGGCATAATTGCTTAAAAAAAAAAAAAACCACCCCAAAAGTCTTCCTTAAGCAATGTGAGGCTTAAATATGTAAGTATGAAGATACACAGTTCTGTCAGGATCTGGTTTGTTCATGTGCAGGAGTCCCTTTTGACTTTCAGCTTGTGTGAATTTCAAATATTTGTTATGCAAGCTAGCTCACAAGCCAGTTAGAAGTCTGCTAAATATTTCCATAAGTAGTACCAAGTTTTCCCTTCAAATGCACTGTTATTTATAAAGAAAATACATCAATTACATTGTTGTAGTTTAAGCAGGGTGGCAATGGGCAGTGCCTGTTTTCCTGAAAAATTCTTACTGTAGAGTTCTTACAGTACCCGAGAGTAATTGTTCATTGAAAGTGATGCATTTTCCCTTTACTAATTGAAATTTGTAATTATTCTAATAAGTGATAGTTATTGAAAAATCATAGTCCAGCAAAGGTTTTGCTATCAAATCAATTTCTGCATATCTTTTTGAAGAAAATGTTTTGAAGAAATGTTACAATTTAATTTTTAATAATGAAAAAAAAAAAAATTCCTTAACATTATCTTTTCAGAATATTATCCGTATTAAATTAAATCTTTAATACATGGACTTGTAAACAATTGGCGTTGCTAGCATTTTTCTGTTGGTTATTGCACTAAATAATGGTTAGCTTAAAAAGGGTTTGGGAAGTGTATCCAAAAGCAGCAAGACTTGCACAGTGAAGGGTTTGTTTGTCGAAACACTGCACTTGCCATGTGTTGAAGGTTTTGTCCTTAAATATAGCCAAGGAGGAAGTGTTAAACTGAAATAAAGATGCTACTGTTTTTCATACGCACTCTTAAAAGGATATATATTTGCCAATATAAAGATGCGTTGGCTTTCTGTTGGTGCTTCAGGGCTTTGCCTGAGTCAAAGGGGCTCTTTTGATAGGCGTTTGCAGTACAAGCATTAAACCTCTATGTTAACATTTTGTACATGACCTGGAGAAATTGGAGAAATTTCAGCGTGGCTACATCGATTAGAGCTACTGTTAATTATCTTACTGCTTTCAAGCTTTATAAGGCACTATAACAAACATAACAATATAATACAGTAGTGATTTCTTTGGCTGTTTAAAACCACATTTTTGTAGCAGCTGAGCCTTTTTAATGTAAGTACTGCTTTCAGAATAAAAAATTCTTGAGCCATGTTTGATGGTTTTAAGTTTTCAGCGAAGTTTAAGAAAAACGAAAATCAGGAAGAGTCCAGTTAGTACAGTGACATTGTGGCTGAAGAGTGTACTGTCTCATTGCACGAAACAACAATCACCAAGCCAGGCTACTTAAAGGCTGCAACTGAATACACTTCAAACAAAAATAAAAGCAAAAAACCCCCAGGAAACATGTTGTCATGCCGTAGGTCGTTACTGCTGCCAGTTTTCCGAAAGACTCCAATTTATGTACAAAAGAGTACACGGACAAAATCTGGACACAGAAAATGATGGGAGGAAAAGGAAATGTCAGTCCTCAATGGAGCATAGTTTATATTTCCTATGGCAAGATTTAAGCAAACAATTTAAAATCACTGTGAAATTGGTCTTAGGGAAGTGACTAAAAAATTTGTGTATTTTTATTGGAGAATCTGGAATCAGTTGTAATTTTTACAGTAAAACATACAGTTAGATAAGCACTAGTATTTTGCGCTTCCAAAGATCTGTTGGAAAACATAATTTCAAAACTCTAATGTGAAGAGTCTGGAGGTAAATCTTTCTAAATCCATTATCAAAAATTTCACTATTTTTCTTTAAACTTTTGATGCTTATCCAGTAACTGTTTTAACCCTTGCATAAATAAACCAATTCAAGTATAATCCCATTCAGTATGCTCTAAGTGGATGTGAAAATCATTTACATTGCAGTAAAGTGGATTCAGGTTGTTGAAATTTAGGCTTAACCTTTGTATTTTTGTGTTTTGTTTAACTATAATTCGAGTTACTAAAGTAGACTTCTTACTTGGAGGTTCTATGTTGTTGAAAATTACTCTGCTTTATTACATTTTAACTGTTTTGTTTCCATAGATCTGTTGTTTACCAGCAGAGTTCTAAGGAGTCTGCTACACTGCAACCTTTCTTCACCCTGCAACTGGATATCCAGTCAGACAAGATACGTACAGTTCAGGATGCATTGGAAAGTTTGGTGGCAAGAGAGTCTGTCCAGGGTTATACCACAAAAACCAAGCAAGAGGTGTGTTCTGTTGACCCCTTTTTACAGTCAAATACTAAACTTTTTAAGAGGATTTTTATACAGCTCTTGCTTTACAAATAGTTACTTGAACACTACTGCTTATGTAACAAAAGAGGTACTAACCTTTTCAAAGTGTCCTGCAGCGGTAAAACGTATTGCAGTTGAACGCATACACTGAAAGGAAGAGAACTAACTCTTAAACAAAACCATGCCTGTAAGTAGTTATGTTTTCTGAGTTGGTGTAGTAATTGGTTGCAGGTTTTACTGGAGTGTATGTTAAATTAACAGGGTGAACTGTGGTAATAATACATACTATTATGAGCAAAACATCTTTTAGCTGATCTTAACATACTGATTCCTGGGGATTGCCAGGAGTTCTTAGTAAAGGAGCAGCTCTTCAGAGTACCGTTTGAAAGCACACTCTAGCTTTAAGAAGAAAAGTCTTGTAGCAGAACACTTGCATGGTTGTCTGTGGCTATCCTCAATGGATTTTGATTTACACATTTCACTTACAAATCAAAAATGAAAATATGTATTGGCCTGGTAGAAGTCCATCTAGAACCTCACTAAAAGTGAGGTGATCATCTGGTGATCACTATCTTTCTCTCTGGATTAATAATCTGAAATATTTCAATAGCCAGTAACACTACCATTCGGTGTCCTTGGCACTGTGTGGTTGACTGGTTTGCCGTACACAGCCCTAAAAAACCCCAACTTGTCAGTAATACTATATTCAGTTTTAGGTCATCAGTTCAAGAAAAATGTTCTTCACAGTTGGAGAATATCTGGAAAAGAGCAATCAAAATGAATAGCAGTATAAAAGTTGTGATATAAAAGGAACAAATAAGGAGGAGGAGCTGTTCAGCATCAAGATGAAAAAAACACTGAAGTAGAGAGATGGAACCGGATGTAAAACTTAGTATGTCAAAGGCTGCTCTGAAAAGGAAAAGACTGATTTTTCTCTGTGATACCCAAACAGTAAATAGGAATAGGACCTAGACTAGGTGTTGCCTATGGTGCTTGTAGAGTTGTCCTTGCTGCTTTAAGAGAAGGTTGGAGAAACACCAGTCAGGATTTACACAAGTGGTTATAATTGATTCAGAGGAGTGGAGGACTTTTTGAGATCTCCAAGCCCTGTGATTCTCTGTCACTTTAAGTACCAGGACATTTTATTCTGTATTCTCATGCAGCTCTGAAATTTTTTTTATCTTATTTTTCAAATAATACAATACATAATAGTAATAATTGCAATAGAAAAATAATTCATAGGACGAAAAGCATGCTTTTGACATTACAGTTTGAGCGCTTGTGATACAGGGTAATAAATTAAACTTT
>NW_009205279.1:0-702 GCF_000690835.1 Fulmarus glacialis
ATTTTGGGGGCACAAAAGTGAAGATTTTTTGACAAAATTCAAGATTTTTGAGGACAAAATACAAGATTTTTGGACACAAAATTCAAGATTTTTGAGCACAAAATTCAAGATTTTTGGGGCATAAAAGTGAAGATTTTTGAGCACAAAAGTGAAGATTTTTTGACAGAAAATTCAAGATTTTTGGAGCACAGAAGTCAAGATTTTTGGACAAAATAGTCAAGATTTTTGGGTGCAAAAGTCAAGATTTTTGGAGCACAAAATTCAAGGCTTTCGGGTGCAAATTGCAATATTTTGGGGGCACGAAATTAGAGATTTTTGGATGCAAACGTCCAGATTTTTGCCCGCAAAAGTCAAGATTTTGGGCACGAAAGTCAAGATTTTTGGAATACAAACAGCAAGATTTTTGGGTGCAAAAGTCAAGATTTTTGGAGCATAAAAGTCAAGATTTTTGGCTGCAAAATTCACGATTTGGGGGCAAAAAAGTCAAGATTTGTGAATTTTGGTTGGATTTCTCTCCGAAAAAGGCAGGTTTTGCGGAGACGATTGTGCCGAATTTCAGGATTTGGGGAAAAAATCATGGGGGGAAAAAAAGGGAGTTTGGGTTCGGTGGCGAAGGTGAAAATAGTTTTTTTTTGTAGAAAAGTGCCTCATTTGGGGGAAAAAAGGGGTTTTTGGGGGTTAAATTGATGATAAAGGAAGAAA
>NW_009205280.1:0-278 GCF_000690835.1 Fulmarus glacialis
CCAGGCCACCCGCCGGGCCTCCTGTCACCCCACGGGCCCGGGGAAGTTCGAGTCCTCACACTTCGCTGGGCGCCAGACCCTCCCTCAACCTCGGGAAAATGCCGTTCTCCAACGTTTTCCTCAAGGCTTTCCGCCCCCCCCCCCCCCCCCCCCCCCCTTGACTTGCCGGTTCAGTCCACATGCAAATCGTGTAAAAATAAAGAGCTGTGGCAGAGCTCTCGGTTTTGATGCAAGAACAGGACTTCGCAATGTTTATTAAACCACCGCTGCAGAGCGGT
>NW_009205280.1:330-13831 GCF_000690835.1 Fulmarus glacialis
TTTTAGTCATTTGTATTCACAGCTAAGTCATCTTTACAAAAATAATTTAATTTTTTTGCAAAATGAAAGCGGCTCTGATTACAGTCTCCCAGTTGCCAAATTTAAGTTTAAATAAACAACATTTGCAAAACTTCACAGAGCTGACTGAGTACCACCGGCTTGATTTCACTTTCAACACTCATTATAAACCCGGAAGAGTTTGTTAGTATACTATCTTCTACTGCATAGATTCCACCCCAAAGATGCATTAAAACCACCCACATTTCAAAAATAGGTCTAAGATGTTATCAAGCTATAACAAAATTATTTCCACTGAAGAAGGAAAGTCATTAGAATAGGAAAAAAGAAATTCTTCCTACAGTTATTTTGGGAATGTCTCTTTCAGGGCTTGTCTACCACTTCACCAGAGTCTGGTTTTCAGTCATTAGTATGATTGTTTGACTACAGATGCCAAATTTCTTGGGGGAGCATGGGGGCGGAGAGTTATCTACCCCAACCACTAAAGGATCACTAAAACTATGGGAGCTTTTTTTTTTCCCCCTTAACTAAAAACGATTAAACTATTTTTACATAGCCCTTCCTCTTCCCCCTTAACTGAAAACAATTAAACTATTTTTACATAGCCCTTCCTCTTGCGAATGGTCAATATTTTGCATATAAATTATTCCAATATGGGAACACCATACAAAACCACCCTAAACACTGAGAGGCCATTACAGCTGTGAAGCTTAGGCAATGCAGAACTTAACCATGTCACAATTACAGGATACCCATTTAACCTTAATTTGGTTCTTTTACATACACAAAGTAATTACAGAGTATATTTTCCAGCGTAAGCATACCTCCTTTGAAACAAGAGGTAAGCCTGAGATGTCAGTGGTTAAACCTTTGAAAATGATTTTGTTTTGCCAGATGAGGGAAAAAAATTCGTGAACACCAAAAGACGAGCACAGCTCCAATGGGAAAAAGTGGTCCCAAGTCCTCAAAGAGCAAACCTGCTCCTCCCAGATGCAGAAGACTGTAAGTAGTAGTAGTGGTAATAATAATAATGACAATTTCAGTCAATGAAAACAATATTACTACAGTGTATGGGAGCCCTGATCGCAGACTAGGGCAAATTAAATTATTACATTCCCTGTCATCACCTAGTGTTTGCTTAAATTTACTGCTTCATATTGCTGGATTGGCAGCCTATTTAAATTATTCAGCACTTTTGTAATGCACTACCTCTTTAATTATGCTTTTAAACATAGTTTCTCTTTTCTGCTTGGAAGCAGTTAATCTAGTTTCAGGCTCCTCGTTCTCATCTTCAGGCAAACAAGGCATCACATTAGGATTTTCTCAAATATGAAAATCATTTGTTTTCAGTCAGTCAAATAAAATTAAAAGGCAATGTTTGTCTACTGTTTCTGCTTCTATATGGCTTCTATTTATTCTCTGTATCTGTCAGTGGAACTTCATTGTAAAATTCTAGATTACTTTTTCAAAGATTCCCTACCAATGGGCGTAAAGCTCTGACAGGCAAACATCACATGAAAAGAGAAGAGAAAGACATTCTTATGGCAAATTCAATCATCTTGTGAAATTCTCTAACATTAGAAATAAAGAAACCGTTTACCTGCAAACAGCCACAGCTGAGAGAATAGGAGGAATTGAACACACTCCAGTTTGATGAACTGCTCACTAAACTGCGAAGCAACGGAGATAACCGCAACAAGCACTGCCCGAGCACTGAAAGTGGTGCATGGAGACAGATAGTAAGTTAAAAGTAAAGAGCCACAATCTCATCTTACGCTAACTTGGTTATTGCAGCTTTAAGAGAGAGGTTTGGAAAGTTTTCCACTCCATACTACTCTTGTACACCCCTTCTAAAATTAGAAAGGGGCAGCTGGCTATTGCAGGCGAAAGGCTGGAGCCCCCCAGACTCCCTCCCCCCTTGCCTTGACTGACGTGACTCCCAAGAGCCACGGAGGAATTTGGGGAAGGGTGCTTCCACCTGTTGGGCATGGAATGAGGTTGTCCAGGCATTCAATTTTAAATCCAACTGTCAGGAGCTGACAATAAAACAGGACACAGGACAGCTGTGAGGACTACAGGAACACCCCCACACACCTTCTCCATACTCCTTCAGTTTTGCGGTTTGTCTTACAGCAGAAACAATGCATGAAAAATTGTTCCCTGCTGATTTGGGCTTATAAAATAGAAGGGATCACTTCAGATTTGTTCTCATAATTTTCCAGCTGTGCTACAGGGTCTTAGCACAGAATCTGGCAAGTGTTCATACATCATCACACACCTCCAAAACCAGATTTTTTTTTGTAAATAAAGCATGCTGGCAATTGCACTGCAGATGGTGCATATAGCTGCATTCTGTACAGCAACTACTTTTATGCCTGCCTTAACACGGAGCTCACCTTGCCTTTTCCACTCAGTTTGAGCCGATTATTAGTTCAAAACATTTTTCAAAAAAAGTGTATGAAAACCATGACCCTTTTTGTTTTTTTTTTTAATTTGTGGAAAATGAGCAAATGCTTTTGTCGGTGTGAAAAAATGGAGGGAAAAATTAAGTCCTTTTAATGAACCTGCTTAGCATGCTCAAACTCCACTGCTCAGCATGACGTGACTCAGAACAGGGTGTGAGAGACGAGGTAACAACAGACAGGGCTGCGCATTATTCTCGGTCCCTTTTACAACGTCCACTACTGAAGGCAATACGGGTATTGCCATCCTCCAGGTGCTCAAAGGCAACAGCAGGAGTAGCAGAAGAGGAGCCACACTCCACCTTCCGCCTGGGCTGGCTACCTGCAAGGGGGCCCTCGCTAGCTGCGGGTGCCTGTCTGCTCTCAACCCGAGGAGCAGTTTGACTGCGTTTCCCAGTCCGGTTTGCAGAGTGCTGGAAATTTGTCCGCAAACTGGGTGTGTAGCTGGTTCTGTTCCCCAAAGATCGTGTTCTACCCAAAGTTTGTATGCTGTAAGCTCACGGAACAAGAAACATCCCCTTCTCAGTCCCAAAGCCCAGACCTGGTGTCTTTGCTCTATATAAGCACATTTTTGCTGTCACAGACTATTTAATTTGCTGAGCTGCTGACAGTTAGGGACAGTTCAACTTCAGAAGTGAGATTTCTCTAGAAGAAGCCTAAGTATTTTACAGTTTGAAAAACATCAAATGGCTATGTTTGCTGCAGGCAATGAAATAATTATACAAGGAGGACAGTAATCAGCTGCCTGTGAGCAACACAGACAGACATTACTCTTCACCTCTGGCTGAGGAGGGGTTCCTTAATGAGATCTGCATTAAGTACCTGTGGATATTTAACAAGAGCCTTTTAAGGACAAAGCCACAAACAGCTACAAAAAGGACCTACTTCTTCAACACAGCAACCGTCTTCTAATCCCAAGCCTTCCCCCTCCCCCAGAAGGGGCTACTGTGTACAGCATCTTGCTTTTGATTTATTTTTCCAGACTAAGCAGCACACCATATATTTGGAAATACATCTCACTTTCCCAAAAAAAAGTGTTTCTCTTTTGTCTGGCACAACATTAAGTAGAACATTAAGTCTTTAGTTTCCAGGCACCTTCCTATTTTGTCTTGAAACAGAGGAACATAGCTCTTTAATACACCATAGTTTTAGAAACAGAAAATAATCTGGATTACGTGTTTTATAGTATAATAGCATAGAATCTCCTGCTTTCATGTCATAACTTAAGCCTTTTTTGTGGTTTCCAATTCTGCCAAGTGTATACTTTTTTCCCTAAGCTAGTTTTCAGTAAGACTGTCCCTCCAGTCAGTTCACAGTGCACAGTTTGCAACAGCAGAGATACAGGAACATGCAGCTAGGCGTGGAACAAGAATGAAGTCATCCCTTTTGTCAGCTGCTGACTCTTGTATCGGACTAATGAAACAAGTGAACCGTATCTTATCATTAGTTCCAGCTGAAATGATACTGAACACTGGGTCAGTACAAGAACACCAAGTAAAAGACAATTCAGAGCTACTACAATTTCCTTGTGCCCCATTAGAGAAAAGCCCTGATATTATCGAATATATGCATCTGCATCCCAGTATCTATCACCCCACTCAGGTTTCTTAAAAGTTCTAAATTTTGCAAAAGGTTGTATTTTAGGCGTCTGTGTTTGGTCAAAGGTAAAAGGAACAATCTTAAAACATGTAAAAAAAAGTCTGACCTCTTAAAATTCAATGGGCAAATCTTAAAACAGCTTATAAAACAAACAAGTAAATTTATTTTTAATGATGACTAAAATAGTTTACATAATATACAAACAGATATGCTATCAGGACACACTCGGAAATAAGTCACAGTTGTTTTTTTTAAAAAACATTTGTCCAGTGAAATGTCCAAAATGTAAATGCCATCTTTTCCTTCCTGAGCTATTCTTAAACATCCAGAACAGCAGAACTTCCATGTCTTTTTACTGCTTATATTTCTTCCCATTAAAATAAAAAGCACTATCCATTGCTGGCTCTCTGGTTAGAACAAATCCACCTCTGGTTTAAGTAACCACAGCTCTCTGTCACTCAAACCGTGTTTTTTTTATACGCTTAAGGTGATTTTGGTCCATTCCACGTAACACCCCAAACCTTTGCTTGCACAAAGAACCCAGAAGCTCCAGCACCTCAAGAGGTTTTCCTGGTCAAGAAGGACTTTTTGCAAGAAGTCAGCTCAAGGGGCTTGTGAATAAAGGATGGGTCCAAGAGCCACTAATCTCTCAGCTGTTACAAGAAAATGTCCTATTAATTTGAGAGCAGACTTCACACGTTCCTTCATACTCAATAAAACCAAATGCACACGGACCAGTGGTTCAAGAGCATACACTAACAGCAATGACATGGAAGTGCTGCAATTCTCTTTTTTTTTTTTTTTTTTTTTACACAAAATACTTACAATAGAAACAAGTACATGTTTTTAGTCTGGTGTGAGGGATTCTCGGCATGAGGCACGCTAAAAAAAAAAGTATTTTAAAAACATGCATTGCAAATCTGTTCTTCACTAGAAGCTTATACAGCAAGCAGCAGGTTATATGTAGACACGTGAAGAAAGGTTATTTTTCTAGGATACCAAGTACCACAAATAAACAAACTCTCTTGATGCAAAAATAATTATCGTATTAAAATGAGAAATAACCTATGTCTTCCTAAAATTTTGTTTGGAAAGGGGATGCAGCAGGTCTTTAGTACACACACACGGCTGACATTTTATCATTTCCCCCCAAATTTTAAGACTTGCAGAACTTTGACAAAGAGCAGAGAATTCCTGGAAGCAGCAAGGCAAAAAGGTGCTGAGGGATTATGTAACTGACGTCAGTGCTACTAACATTAAGCAATCCTTTGTACCTCAGCTTTTCTCACTCTCCAGAACTGTTTGGGGCAGGCTCATTTAAGGAAGAAATGCTTGCTGAAAGGTTCTCTACAAGTCAAAAGTCTTTCAAGTAATTTTGCCATTTCTAGAAGTTGCCGGAGACAGCTGACATCTATGTTGTGATCAGATGGATCAAGAAAAAGCTTGTGCTTATAAATACATCACTTTATCATCATTTTTATGATAAAGTTTACATTTATGTTTTTCCTTATGTTAGAAGAAAAGTAAGCAATTCTGGCAGATGAAGGTGATGTTTTTGCATCCTATTGCCCTGTCAAACACGATACCAGCTTTATGTACCACCAGAAAAGGATCCTCATAGCAAAGCCAACAGTGCACCAAGATAGCTTCAGAAGCAGATGAGTGGTTCTGCACTAGTGGACACTTACTTCCAGCTCCAGGATGCCAAGCCTGAATAAGTCACTGAACACAATTTACCAACAACCAGCAAGTTCCTTGCTTACATTCTGCAGTTGATTTAGAGAAGTCCCAGTTACTTTAGCAGGAACTAAACTAGCTAGTTGGTGGAATTTCTCTGCACAAAAAGGACTGTATGCTGCCTGAGCTCAGCAGCCACGGTCAGTTCTTCCCTGTTCAGCCATTGCAACATACATTTTCTGTCTTCCTCCTTTCCCAACTCCTCTCCCATAACTTTTATGTGCATCCCTCCACAGGGAGGCCCTTTTCAGGCCAAACAGGCAACACAAGGTGAGATATACGGCTCCACAGTCCACTCAGCTTATCTGTGTCCATGCTATTATAGGAAACATCTGAACTGGTAAACTTCGCCCAGAGGAAATCCCGGACTTTCTCCTCAACTTCTTGCAAGGTGAGGCTCTTTCTCAGCGACTGCTCATCCAGGAGAACTGTCAGCAGAAGAGCCACATCCTTAAATGCTGCATTTTCATGGTCACAGTACTTGTAAAAGATTAAGGTGGAGCCTGCAGGCAGTAATTCAAATCGATGCACCACTGCTACCTTCTTGCCTTCTCTGAACCCAGAGCTGAGCTCATTATCTACCTCCAGCTTGACAATGTCACTATCCAATATGGCTTTGTCTGCCCCATTAATTTTGATTGTAGTAGCATTCTGGGAGAAGGCAAAAGCATCAGCAATCTCGTTACTTAGGCACCTCAGCGCTTTCTCAGCTTCTTGGCCAGCTGTGAACAGTAAGATGGCTGGCTCCAAATGCAGATGGGAAGCATTAAGGTGTTTTTCAAGGAACACGCGGGTTCTTTTCCACAGATTGGGGTCCTGACTTTGGTAAGTATTTTTTAGTTTCTTCATCTGGGCCCGAAATGCTTGCAGAATTTGAGTATCTCTACTTGACAAAGTTGCATCCAGAAGACTTGGTATTCCACTCCACAGGACATAAAGCAATGGGATACTAATTAACAGAACCAGTAACAAAGTCCAGTTCTTGTGAAATCCACTCCGCGATTCACCATCATCTATAGAAAAGAGCAGCAAACAGAAAGAAAACAATGTTTTAAAAGGAATCGGAAGTCAACAAGTAAGAATAAAGTAAGAGGAAACAGTAGAATTCAATGAACTCATCCACTCTCAAGCTACTGGTACAGTAGTTGAAGAGCATAAAGATGATGTTCTAGTTAAAAAAAAACAACAACTTTGAACTTCCTTAGCAACTTAGTGAAGTGACAGCATTAAAAAAAGGACATTTTTATACATTTCCAGATTGACTAAGAAATTGGACATTCTTCTGAAAAAGGAGCTCCTCTGAAAGTTTATCAATACTCCACTCTATTTAATCAAATCCAAACTAAGAACGTAAAACGGTTCTGAAAAAGGTCAAGCTTTTTCCTACATTTAGGCTCTGCAGACAAAGCCCTATACAAAACCTACCATCGCCAGAATGGTTTCTGTGTTGTAATTTCTCCTCCCTATCCCCATAAGGATAAAAATAGTTTCTGCAGCAATATTTGCATCTCAAACACTGGTGATCAACATTATCAGAAAACCTTTGTGGTCTTTGGATCAGTCAGCTTCACAAAGAGTATACACAGCAAACAGTGCACAGGAAGCACATAGAATATCAGATATTTTTATTTGGTTTTGTATTTGAACAGCTAAATTAACACTTGCTTGACCTACTACAAGCATAAGGCTCAATTCTGTTCCCAGTAAAATAAGTGACAAAATACACCAACCTCCCTGGAAACAAGAACGAACTGTATACCTTATGCTACCTTTTTATATCCTAACTTTAATCAGGACAGCCACACAACAGCTGTTAAATAAGAACACCACTAGGCCTGCCTCAGTTTTAATCTTGCAGCAAATCTTGTAAATACTACAGATGGAAGACCTTAAATTCAGGTGGAAATGTTACCCAAGACCCTTCCTTCCTTCCTTAGTGCTGAAAACACATATCCTAGCAAGCAAGTCATCTGTTCTGGCAAGGACCCTCAGTTTAATACCAGCTGCCAGGAAATCTAATACTTGGATAGGCATGAAAATGGTTCAATGTAACACACGCACGAAACAGAAGCGAAAGCAGAAGTCTTACTTTTGGCCAACGGCTGTGACTGCTTCCCTATACTGGACTGATCTCGAAATTTACTTCTGCCTGTTAAGAGATTAAGAAAGGAACATGAGAAAAATACTAAGACAACAATTATAATCAATCTTCCAGCGGGGAATTTGGCAGGGAGTTGAAATCACTGAACTGCAGTATTTTCATTGAAAAGCTGTTCTTAGTTATGCTTTTACATACAAACTCGTAGAAAGCTTACAGGAAGATTAACAAAGCACCCTTGCATAACACCTCGTTGAAGCGAACGCAGTCCTGCTACGCAGGACCAAAGGCAAGACTGGGACCTCGTGCCGGGTAGAGCTGTATCAAGTATGGGGCTTTCTGTTCTCTTCTGCATCATTCACCCTCCTGTGCTCAAGCAAGGCTAGTCTTGAACAAGGAAAATGACACATTCACTGCTACTACTAGCCTGAGAAGTCCCATTCAACTGGCAGACCAACTCGCCATCTATGCTCTTTGCCAGATGTCAGTTCTTAAGCCATCCTTACAATCTTGCATAAGAAGCACAAGTCCCCAACCTATCACAAATCACTCCCGAAGATTTTTAATTCTTGAAAAGTTATGCAAATAAAACCAGAGGCATTTCAAGTACAAGATGACAAAACGACAGATGTAGCAACCTGTTATTTTCTACACAAGGATCCCATGTCCCGATTAAGTTTCCTGATTCTGCTCAGGAGTTTGATGGACAGAAAAATGGAAGCTCAATCAACACATATATTAGAAAAAAACCACAATGCAAGCTATAAATAGCAAAAGCAAAGCGATATGTTAAAGGCATAGTGTCATATTCCCTCTCCATCTAGCTTGAGTCAGAGGCCGGCTTCATCAGCAGTCAGTTTCTTGGGCTGAATTGTACTTTTAAAGCAAAATGCAAGCTTTCAACTCCAAAATATACTTTTGGTCTATTTATTTAAATGGGCTCAGACAGCAAAGTACAAGAGACATTATCCATAAAAGAGTGTTATGAACAACTTTCCCAAGAGACCAGTATGAATATATACACTGCAATTATTGGTCAGCATGTTTTCTGCATTTAGTCAGTTAATTAAAAAGACAGGAGAATTTCTGGCTCCTTGTGAACTACAGCAACTGCTTCAAAGCTGAAGGCTCTTTAATAACCAAATCAGGATACTGTCAATGGCACTATTGAGAATAAATTGAACAAACACAGACTGCAGTAGTTATTTCAAGAACACTAAAATAAATTCTATAACCTTGTTTCTGTATGAATGTAATCGCAGAAGGTGCTAAAAGCAGCTCTGGTTTAAGCCGGAGCTTAACTGGCTTAATGAGCTACCCTATTCTGTAATTTCAATCCCCCGCTCCGATAGGGCACAGACATGGAGCTTGTAACTGGCTAAGCTTATATAAATCTTCTAATAGTTAACAGATCAAAATCACCTCAATTCTGTAATATTTTACAATGTAGCCCTGTTTGCAGAGACTAGGTTTCATGTTTATGAGACAGCTGTGATTCATACCCTAAAGGAAAAAATATTTCAATAAACAGTCTAAAAACAGATCCTACCCTACCTAAGAATCTTGCCTTATTTACAACACAATTTGCACAAAGGCCAAGCAAATTATTCGTCTTGACTAACTCAAAAGGCGTAACTTCTGCAGACACCTTAGAGCTTTCAGAGTTTCAAGTGATTTCACCCAAGACACAACCGGTCACTCCAGCAGCACCTATTACCTCTGGCACAGGAAACAAAAAAGTACCAGACTAGCGAGAACTCCCTGCATCAGTTCATTTTTCAAAGGCGTTTCACAGATGTGCAGCTACCACAAGACAAGCTTCTCTTCTGGAAGGCACTGTGGTTTTAAAAAAAACCCCTAAACACCCCCCCCCCAGGTTCTCCAGATTGAATTCTGATTTACAAGACTTGGTTTATGTATACCTGTTCAGGACAGAAACAAGCACCGAGACATTAAGAACAGAAGGCTACTAAGAATTCAGAACATTTTTTTTCCTGTTCTTTCAAGTACTTTTCCAAGAGGAAAAAAAAAACCAACCAACAAATCCACAAAAACAACCAAAGATAAAAATCTGAAACAAGGAATTGGTCATTAGATGAACAGACTGGAGTTTGCCAGCAAAGAAAAATGCTGCTCCTCTCCAGGAGTATAGGACAACTAATTCAATCATAGCAGGCCACCATTACTCGGGGAAAGGCTAGAAGGGATGGTGATGTGTACAAACTAATCTAAAATTCACTGCTACATGATGAAGGTTTTGTTCCCTTCCTCAGCTCACCCCCACAACGCCACTAATACATGCTCTGCACTTACTGATTGTCCCATGAGTCAACTCCATTTTCCTAACCTAGCCAAAAAAAAACAGGGGGGGGGGGGGGGGATGTGTGGAGAGAAAAAGTGGGTCATTTCCTGTGGTCAGCAAGTTGAATAACCTCATAGAAGGGCTCTGGCTCTGGAATGTGCTGCCTTGTCCAGCTTCCATTTGGATCTGCCTCCTGGGTCCCTTTCCACCTTCCCAGACAGAGTGTCCCAGGGCACAAGAAAAACCATAAGCAGAGTAAAGGAAAAGAATTCTGTACTTTTCACTTAATTACAGGGAAAGACTAGGTATCTATTTTTCAACTTACTCTGTGATGTAGTTGAGAAGTGCTCTTGATTTTTCTCAAGGAAGTCAGCCTTTCTTTCTGAAACCAAAGCACAAATGAAAGAACTTGGTTATCACATCAGAGGTCAAAGTAAGACAGACAAGCCATACATGCTTTTAGCTCTTTCTATGAAATCTTCAAAGGTCATTATGGCAGAAGTATATGCTGTGCCAAACCAAGCCGGCGCCATATGACAGCCTCTTGGACCCCTCTGTAGATGGGGAAAGCTACTATTACCTAATAGAAAGGACTTAATTTCACCCTTCGCCCTGCTTTTCCCAGTATGACACAAAATTATCCTTACTATTTTTTCTTTAAAAAAGTAATGATGCAATAATGATAAAATAAAAAGGATGGGAAATTAGCAGCGTCAATTGATCGCTAATGGAAGGTACCAGATTTGTCACTTCTGAAACCAAAACTTTTCAGCAGGGGATTTGTCACTTCTGAAACCAAAATTATTCAGCAGGAGGGAAAAACAAAATTAAACAGTGTAAAGCTACCACATTGACACCAGTGCTGTCAGATTGGGGAGGGACTCCAGCAAACATGGGTATGTTCTTAGCTGCCTGAGTAAAATGCCTGCGTGCGTTCCTGGGAGACAGCAGGCTGACATAGATGTATCCTTGTGCACATCTCAGCTACCTGGTTCACGTCTGTGTTTTGTCAGCCCGCACTCACAATTGCTTTCAGTGCTCTCCCATAAACACTGTGTGATTAGGACTGTTACTGACCAAATGAATGCAAGCCACTACCTCACTCTGACCAGTTAACCAGCTCTCCTAAAAACCTCCCTTACATAGTATCTGCTTGGATGTGTTCAAACCACCTGTAGTAACATAACTACCTTCTGCTGGACTAAAAAGTATCTCATGTTTTCCTTCTCATTGTATTTCCCTACTGCTTCTGTAACACACATCGAGAAAAATCTCTTGAGCAATGAATGGAAAAAAGTGCTCCCTCACTCTGAAATCACTTGGTATAGTCAGCTTCCCCCTGCTAAAGTCAAAAGTAACTCATCTTTTTAGAAAAAGAATAGTTCTGCTTTGCTTTGCCTGAGGCAATTAAAGATCCACTCTCATAACAGTTTTTGAAATGATATTACTCATCTTTTTGTTTTGCTTTTCAAAAAACAGACGGCTACATATTTATCAAAATTTAAAACTGCGCTTTCTTGAACTTCAAGGTCTTAGACCCAAGCAGATGACTGTCATACTACAATCAGTTTTAATTTGACTCATGGGCAGGAGCACACCCTGAAAAAAAAATTTTTTTTTTAAACTTCTTCATTCATTCAGATTTCAACTCAACAATTCCCCCTTTCGTAACAGAACTGAAAGAATGTCATTTTAGCAATCATTTGTTACATCATGGAAAAGGTACTAATAAAACTGGTGTTGTTACCTTTTAACGGTGTATAAATGTTTGGTTGATGCCCTGCTGGTTTCTCAGGTTCGTTACTGTCATAAGCCTTTGCTTTTTCCTTTATTAGATTCTCTTGAAGAAAGTAAGTTGAAGAACTGCCTGTCAGGAGGCAAAAAAGAAAAAAAAGAAAAAGAGGATCGGTATAGGTGCAGTATCATTTGTGCTCGTAACATCACAAAACTGAAGGACCAAGACACAGTTTCAGAACATACGTGATCTAAATCAGTGATTTCCAAGTTGTGATCTTCCAAGAGTTACTTTCTTAAAATGTAACCAAAAGCAACCGAGACTTGAAAAGCTTATGGTAAATTTGAGTTCACTACAAATATATGTCTACACCACCACACGTGCTTTTTTTTTTTTTTTAGGAGTCTTTGGTTTAAAAACACTTGAAAAAAAAACAAACCAGACATCAAGACACCAAATGCTAAGAACCAAGAAATGCCTTACACTAAAGGTATTCAGTGTAAACTAGTAAATACACAAGCATGGGAGTAAAGAGAATTTTTCCCACAGCTTTGGACACACAACTTACAAACAATAATTGTGCTGTCTTCCATAGCATTAGGTAGAGGGGAAAAGAAAGAGAAGCAAATACAGAACATAAGTCCCCTTTTTATGTAGTCCAAGCCATCCTTTAGTTAGGTCTTTTTCTCTCTCACTAACCATAAAGGCAAGCTAGGGCACCTATGCTCCTAACTTAACCCCATCAAGTAGCTGGGAAGAATTTAAACCAACACCATTAGGTTGTTTGCCAAATTACACAGCCATTTCGACACTGAAACCCAACTTCGTTAATGTTACTAACTAGAAAGAATAAAGCCCTGTAAGATGACAGGAGTCACAGAGCAAAGGTCAGGGCTGGAAAGCCAGTCAAAAACAGAACACCAGGAGAAGAGGTTTGAAAGGATAAAGTGCAACCACATGGTTGCCCAGATTCAAGGAGGGGAGAAAAAATTTCAGGTATGGAGAGAAAGCTGTAGTACAGCTGCGGAACAGAGACCATGACACAGCAATCAAGCTGAAGGGCATAAGCAGAGGAAACAGCAAAGGGAAGAATACCATTGGTAAAACTTTTTCTCTGTAACATTCACACAAGACCCTTTTGTTCTTTTAAAGTACTGGTTCTCCCAGGGTTTAATGTGTCTCTATAGCTCTATTACCATACGCACAAGGGCCACACACAGCTTGCCACCTAGTGTTTATTAATTTTACTTCAAGAAAAGAAAACATAGCCTTTTTCTAATATGTTCTGGTAGCTTTAGCATGTCTGTGTATGTGAAGCATACAAAGGAGGGAAAAAAAAAAAAAAACCAAAACCAACCCAAAACACAAACAAGGGAGAAAACTGTGAATTTTAAACTAAGATATTAAGCGACAGGTACAACAGTAAAGTAGTTGCACGTAGTGAGTAGGATACTATACTTTCAAAACAATCTTAAAAACCTGTTAAATGATTGATTTCTCACCAAGCTAAGAATGAAGATACTCACTAAATTACTTGATCCTCAGGAATG
>NW_009205280.1:13862-16389 GCF_000690835.1 Fulmarus glacialis
CTGAGGTTTTGCAAGGAAAATCTCACTAGCAGCGGTGGCTAGTAATCAAAAGACCAGAAAGATCTATGAATCTAAAGAGATGGACTGCTACTCATGCACTCCATACTTTTTAATTCCTCTCCCCTTCTTTGCATCAATCGGTACTCTATGTCTCTCAAAGCATTCTTGAAAGTTGTTGTAAAAAGGAGAGATGTAAACACACCCAACTTCATTTCTCACATGAAGACAGCTGTGAAAATCAGCACCTTCTGTAACAGTGGGTATCGCCAACAGGCAAGCACACATGTGCAAGCAGACAGCACACATGGTACCCCCTACAGAAAAAAGTAAACTCCCCTTTTATGAAGTTTAACTTTCCTAAATATATATATAAATATAAATCACAGTCCAAACATGCCTGTTCTTCCCTTACAAGGCCTTAAGCCTCCTACCCAAAGGATCAGTCCTGCCTCCCAGGCAGTTAGTGAGGATTTTCCAATCCACCTTAAATCTGCTAGCCAGCCACCTTCTGCACGGTCACCTGCCAAGAGAAAGCGATTTTCTTACTATCCCCATTTCATACGCTGGTTTAGTCAAAGGGATTAGAAATCTGTGAGTTCTTAAACTACAGGTTTATAAACCAAAATACAATGCCACTGTTTTAACATAGTGGAACTTGTTCTTTTAAATCTGGTACATATCTATCCCTGTGGGTTTAATCTTTTTCAACACAGAGATAAGTCTGCGACAAATTTGCTGCAATGTTCCACAGAAACTACAGACACCACAAACGAGTGCCAAAAACACCTAGCGCCTGCCTTTAACTCGTACAGTCATATACTCTACTTGCATGTTTTAAGACAACTTCAACGGAGATTGCTTTAGCTTGTTGATCTAGAAGATGCCTGGTTCAAGGCACTGCAGGCTCTTAAAGCTTTTTAGCTCTAGAAGCAAGTTTCCTAATCTATATTTAAAACCTCTAAGCAGAAGCCAGAAACCAGTTTCTCAAGTTGTGGTTTTGCTTCCATTCTACTCTCAGGGAAGCATGACAATTACATCCTTATAAAAATCCACCCTGCTTGTCCCGCTGCCTCACAGACGCTGTATTCCCCCTGGTCTGGCCTAAACTCTGCAGAAAAAAACCCAATACTGTGTAACTACAGGTGGGAGGACTGTGAGAGGGGAAATTACTCCTTCGCTCCTGTATACAGCATTAGGGTCTATTCACATCCTACTTTTACGCCTAAAGTGACTATAGTCAAATACCACTGTTAAGAGCTTGAGGAGGTGGGGGAAGACATCTCTCCCTCCAACCACATTTTTAGAGATGTCTACATTACCAACCACTCAGCTGTACTTCCTAAAGCAGCCCAGCCACATTTAAAATACCAAGCATGTTAGTACCCTGTTAGCCATCGTTTGGGAGTAACAGCTTCCCACAGCTTTTGTTACAGATAAACCTTTGTACTTTCCCAAAGAAATACTCATAACCTCTCTCTTCCTCCCTCAAGATAAGATTTTTCCATGCCTCCTAGAAATTCTGCTTCTGAAACGTAATATTGGCAGCCCTTTTCAAGGGCAATGCCACATAATTAGGGCCATGCCACATAATTAGGGCCACTGCACTGCAGCTGTAATGACAGTGTGGTGACAGCCCTGTCACAAGAATACAGAAGGGAATGGAGAATGGTCTCAGGCTAGCCCAACTCATCCACATAAGAATTGCCCCATACTAATACAGTCCAACTCAAAATAGACCAACAGACTAAAGGGGAAGGAAATACAATTTGCTTGCAGTTTTCTGATGGAATGACAGGCTAAAGCCACATGACTGTATTACACAAAGTTAGCATCTAAGTTTTGAGAAGAATAAAATTTTCATCAACTAAAGAAACAAGAAGGTGCCACGCAGGCTACCACAACAGTGTCCAAGAGCAAGTACCAATGTATGCTTGGTGCTTCAGAGAAAGGACAGGCAAGCCCCAACTATGCACTTCCCCATAAGCAATGCTGCTCACTGTATGGAGCAGTCTTACAGCAATCTATTTCCACAGCTCAAGATACTTTATTTAAATTCAGCCTTTAAAAACCAAGCAGCGTTAGTAAAATCAGTTATTCCCCATTTTAATGCGGTGACAAAATACTATTCTAAGTGATGCACTAGGTAAAACAGCCACCTAAGGGCTTCAGCGTGCTCTACAGATCCTTTTGGAAGGCAGACAAGCCCTCCCCCTCTCTTTATGTATGGAATAAAAAACGCCGCGGGATTTCCTCACCTGTACACCAGAACCACAGTAAATCCTGCAAAGGAGCTAAACCCCAACAAACCCCATTTCCTCGGGTCTTGTGCATTTGAACCTTTGCAAGTGGTGTGCGTGGTAACCTCTCCAAGTCAACACCTACCTGACGATCGACATGCTTTTATAGGGGGCCGAGTCAAGGAGTCTGGGTTCCCAAAGTGACGCTCGTCTCCTGAAACGAGAAACAGATGAAGGGCGCAGCAAGGCCGGGCACCTCACTTCAAGTCCACCCGCCTCCAGCCTTCCAG
>NW_009205281.1:0-5562 GCF_000690835.1 Fulmarus glacialis
GGGGGGGGTGGGCGGGGAATTATCAGTAAACACCTATTGTCTTTTGAATAGGGTTTCTAAATGTTTGTAGTCTTCTGCCTTAGAAGGAAAGTGATGTTTTTCTGCTCATAAGGTCTGGAATAGCCCCTTATTTAACATGTTGGCCCATTAAGAAGATGAGTAGAGCATAAACATCTATGCAGGTGAATGGAAGACAGGCTCAGGAATTTCCAGTGAGGCTTCAGTTGATTTTTTTTCTGTGCACCTTTCCATTTGAATTGGTTTTAACTTAACAGAACATCTTTAATTCTTCAGCCGTAAACATATCGGAGAACATACAAGGGTAATACGGTTGTAGGTGCTATATAGTCCTTCAGGTAGGTGCAAAACTGTGTTTGGGACCTTTACTCCCTCATGGGTTTTTTATTTCCTGATGTCATCATCAGTTGTGAATTAGCCTTAACAGGCTCTTCTGAGGTTGCGGTCTAGCTTAACATCGAGTTTGATACCCTATGTTGTTCTAATGGCTTTATGTTTGAGCATAGGCAATCTTTTGGCAAGCATAAATGTAGATTCCTATCTTTGCTACCATCTCCATTTAGGTGCTCTGCTCTTGGCATGTAAGTGCCAGTGGATGCAATCAAGTATAAAGTGGCGTTTGGCACCCGTGCGCCAGTGCCCTCGCAGAGGAGGGGCTTTCTGTAGAAGAGATACTGCTTGCAAACTGCCCATCTAAACTCATTTTGCTTGGCACCGAGCAAAACTGGCACCATCCCGGGCGAGCAGGCACCATGCCATCGCAGCAGATGGGGCTGAGTGAAGGGAGGCATTTGGGAAACTTTGTCCAGCCGCCGAGCGCACGTGCCAGGGCAGGGTTTCCAGCCAGCAGCATCGAAATGGCTTCCTGTCCTCAGCTCCCAGCTCTAGTTTAAAAGGCTCTGTGATAGATTTTAAGATGTCAATCCTAGCTTCAAAATGTGGTATAATTATATTGCTCTTGACAAAATTATTTCAGCCTGGATAATACAGTTATGCAGGAGGGTCTTAGAATTGCAACCAACAAACTAAAGAAGTACGATCTTAGTATCTGTGTGATACCATAACCAATATGCTCTGTTTAATGTTTTGGAGCATATTCTCTACAATAAGTAGACGTTACCTAAAAATCATGAAGAGGTATATGTCATTGTTTGGGGTTGGTTGTTTGTTGTTTTTTTTTTCCTGCAAAATGTGTTTCTGACATTGTACACAGGTGGAAACTACTCAATAGCAAAAAAGTTAGAAACTGTCTCAAACAGGTGTTAAAAATTATAAGCTAATTGCAAGGGCGTAGGTTGTTCTAACCATTTCAAAATACGTGCAAATATATGCACCCGAACTTGTTGCGTGGCCTTGTAGAAAAAGCAATGTTCAAAATGAAGCAACATTGCAATCCACAATTACCTGTCTATTTTTTACACCAATCACAACAATTACGTGTTTTTAAAGCAGAACAGAAATAAAGCATTTTGTGAAGCTGGTTGCCATGTCTGTGCCCCAGCAGGGCTCCTGACTGTACCTTTTTATCACCTGCTAAAAGCCCTGAACTCCCATGCCGAGTCATATCTTGTCTGTTTAAAAGTGATGAATGCTCTTTAAAAAGCCACTATTAATTCCAGCATCTCCATTGATGTGGGTATGGACGCGATGAGACACCCATTCAACAGTAAGACTAGAGAGTGAAAGATAACAATTCCTCCTGACCTCCTTGGGTAAATACTGCTTTACAAAAAACCATGATCAACCTACAGGTATTATGTATTCTGGATACAGCCATTTTGGTTACTTAAACTGCTATAAGCATAAGCTTAATGTTAAACTGAGGCTGGAGTGATGGAAAAATCAAACTAAAATCAAAAGAAAACGAACAAGGTATGGACTAACTCATGGTATTCCTTGATCTGTCTATAGTTGTCACACAGGGCAGTTGTTATTCTCACCAAAACAGCAATTTAATGACATTGATAGAGCTGTGGTGGCATTATTTGCTTTTGTGGTGTTCTGTCACTTCAAGAAATGTGTATTTCATATCCTCACTCAAGTACCATAATAAGTAGGATAACAGTAATTTTTTTTTCTTTTTTTTTAAGTTTTATTCACACAAAGTTTTCCTGAAAGCTAGAAATAACATACTTGGGGCCTGATTGATATGATTTTTTGATCTGGTTTGTTTGGGCTTTTGTTTTGTTTCTTTTAATCGGCTCACAAATGAGAATGTCATTTGGAATAATGCTAAGAGCTGAAATTTTAATTTTTCCTCTCTCAGCAGATATCTATAAACTTATATAACACAGAATTAACTGCCCTGAATGTCATAAAATCAGTTACTAAAATTAGTAAAATTAAGTATAAATACATGGGCTTAAGAGGAGGCTTTGCAATTAGTTATAACGTCGTTTTGACTCCTGCCTGGTGTCAGTCTCTGCGGTAGCTCTGGGGAGGAGTTTGGGGTGCCCGTTGCAGGCGGTGCCCCCGGGAAGCCCGGCGGTGGCGTGGGCTCTTCCCGCTGGTCCCCGGCGCTGGCCCAGCAGCCTTGGCTCCCTCTGCCGCCTCCACGTGCTAGAAAAGCACCGCTCTGCTGGCCTCATACTACAGGTGGTTTTCAGGAAAAAATATCAAACGCAAACAGTAATTATATTTTAGGACCACTGGGGCCCTGAGGAGACCCAGGGTCTTCTTCGGTTGGTGCCACTTGGCTTAATTTAGCAGTTTCATTTCGCAGTATAGACAAGCCCCTGAGGCTGATTACGTTACAAGGTACATGGGACTCAGAATGAGGTTTTCAGAAGTCACCATATGATCTGTTTAGGCTGAAGAGAGCAACATCCTCATACCCTCAGACACCTGACCCATTTTCTGCTCTGCAGGGTGAAAGGGTTTCAAATATTACCCCAAACCTCCAGCTACCTGTCAGAAAATTTCTTTCCCCAGGAAATATAGAACAAAACCAAATTTTAACAAAGCTGCTAAATTTACTTTTAGCATTGGGATTCACTACAATACCCCTTACACAAGGGTTCTTCTTGCGTAGAACCATCAATAACAACAAGAAGGAATTAACTGGGGGCCTATTCTCCTCCAATACTGGAAAGAAAAGGGAAAGCTGAGACTGGTTAGGGCAAAGAATACAATCAAGCTTTAAAAAAAAAAAAAAAAAAAAAGTACTTCCTTTTTAATAATAACTTTGATTTAATTGGATTACAACGTAACATTAGTTCTTGTAGCTGGTGAGCATCAACACATTACACAACTCTTGTAGACTGAATGGATAATTAATGCCCATTCATAGAAATACACTGATAATATGTTTAACTTTCACAGTGAGAGCTAGCATATTATTTTAGGAGGGGGTTTTTTTGGCCTTCAGAGTGGTGCTGCATATTAAGGGTTTTTTTCCCTCAGCTATTCCATTACCAGAATAAAATGTCACCAGTATTAATAGGATGGCAGAGTAAATGTCACAAGCTGAAGGGACCACAGGAATGTGTATTTGCCACATGTAGAAGCAGTACTTTATTACAGCACAGTGTGGAATTTATGAGCATTGCTATAATATTCTAGATATGCCTCTCTGGTAATACCTGACATATATCAGTGCTAAAAGTCAGGCTGCTGCAAAACCAGCTCCCTTTTGCTCTCTGTACCTTTCCTAGATGCTATGGAGCTATATAGTCCCAGTAATGCACTGTCAACTGGAGCAAGTAAAACTGGCCCCTGAATATTATTTATTGGCCTGAGAATGCAGATTGCATACACACTTTATTACCTGCTAATTTACCACCTGCTGGCTGAAGGATGGCAAAAGTCTACTATTTGTTTTATAGGAATTCATTATGCCATTAACCTTTCACTCCTATAGGCCATGAGGAAGAATTTCTTCAGTTAAATCACTCCTGTAATAATGCTCTACAAATGAAAACAATGATTTATTGCACCCCACAAAGTCTAATAAACGTAAATTATATCCTAATGCTCTGCACGTTGCAAATGATTGTATGTACAACTAGTTACTCTTTCCAAAGACTGTTTTAGTTTCCTCTGAAACATGTTAAGTAGGAATCATGCACATTTTGGTATTTGAGGTAACGTTTTCACATTTTGCATTGTAAAAATGGGGATGTTATTAAAGATTTTGTGTTTTATGTATTCTAGTTATTTTTTAAGGAGGAAGAAGAGAAAGAAAGGAGAGAGAAAACTGCAGCTGCCTTACTCTAACAACTAAAATGGCAGTTAATATTTTATTGATTTATTTTTGTTGTAAGAAGTCCTTGAAGGAAAGCTGGTGTAATTTCAAAAGCAATCAGCGGTGGTTTCATTTTCAAGCCGATCTGTTTTGAACAGGTATTCCAGTGGCCACGCTAAACTTGTGGTGGCTGTCTGATGTAGGATACGAGCTGGGTCTGTGCAACCCGCTGTGCTCCGTGGAGGGAGCTGATGCGTTCGCGGGGTATAACTGGAGCAATCGGACTCGTAAGGATATTCCAGCTGAGCCTGGTCCAGGAGTATTTTAAGAAATGTTCAGGTTTTGAACAGAAGTAGCCATGCTTGATTAGGTTTATTGAAACGCTTAGGTGCTGAGATTCTTAGCTGATGTAGAATATCACTGGTGTTTGCCGTGCCTTCCTAGAAAAGGAAATGTTCTTTAGGGTTCCCTGAGGCGGGGAAGCGCCAGGGCAGCGGAGAGACCCGACGGGAGCCGGCAGCTCCTGCGAGAGACGCTGACGAGGCCCGGGCATTGCCGGAGGAACCGCCGACACCCCCACGCCTGTACAAAGCAGCCGAGGGACCAAACAGAGCGTGGCGCGGCGGCGTGCGCGGGAAGGGCGGCATCACCATACCAGCTCGAAAGGTCGGTTCCGTCGGTGGTCATCACCCTCTCAGAAGGAGCTTTGCGATGGCACCCACCCGGCAGAAAGCCATGTCCTCTGCACTCGCCAGAACGGGCATGGCAGCCCAGACAGAGCTCCCGCAAAACCGTGCAGCCATCCAGGCCTCAGGCTGCGGGGAGCGATGGCGGTAGTGAGAACAGCCGTGCGAGGTGTGACCAAGTGGACGATCTGCTCGGCCTGGTGGCAGAGCTACAGAAGGAAGTGGAAAGGTTAAGGAGCATCAGGGAGTTTTGAGAAAGAGACAGGCTGGTGGAACCATGCTCTGCCCTCTCTGAGACAGAAACAGGAACAGCCACCAGAAAAAAAAAGGAGATCCTGTCTCCTCCCCCCCACCAGGCAGAAGGCAGTAGCTTAAAGGAAAGGAGTGAACGGAGGCAAGTCCACATTTGAGGCAGCAGACGAACCCCCTCCTTGCCCACCTCGCCTTCCCAGGTGCCTCTCTACAACAGGTATGAGGCTCTGGATGTGGAGGGTCAATCAATGGATGATGTGGATGATGGTCCATCTACACCACAGGTGTTGCCAAGGTCGGAAAGGCCTACCCCCCTGTATCACAACCACCTCCATGAGGAAGAAAAGACAGGTTATAGTTGTAGGTGACTCCCTTCTGAGGGGAACGGAGGGTCCAATATGCCGGACAGACTCTCCTCTTAGG
>NW_009205282.1:0-5047 GCF_000690835.1 Fulmarus glacialis
CTCCGTGCCTCTTGACTTTCCCAGTTCTACTGTCCACAGAAATTACACCTCCAGCAGTTTTTGGGAACAGTTCCCTGCTCCAAGCACTTTTGCCATCAGAAAATTTTCCTTGGGATTCAACCTGAATTTTTCCACTTGTTCTCATACTTTTTCACAGCAACCTCCATCACCCTAAAAAGCACCTTCCTGCTGCAGGGCTTTCCAACGGCTGTTGCTACAGGGGTCTCCCAGCCAACTTGCTTCTGGTTCCAGGCCTCTCCACCCCTCCGAAGTAGGTGTTTGTGAGTTTCTGAAAGCTAATTGTGAAGATGTCAAATTATCACCCCTGCACAAAAAAAGCCTTGCGTTGCTTCATTTTATATTGGCTGGGGGGAGCTCCACTCTTAAATTTTAATAACTTATTGCAGGGAAGACTGGATAGCTAGCGGGTGGCCGATTTTTTCCAGTAGTGTTGGAACGAGTACTGCCCTACTGTCTCCCGGCGAGGATGCCCAGATGTTTCCTGGAGGTGATCAACTGAAACAATATTATGATGTGCTAAGAGTACCCGTGGTTTTTTTTTATTTTGGAAATACTCAACTTTATATTTAAAAGGTTTGGAAAAATGAAAGAGCTGATGCATAGCCAGTTTTCCAGGGCTTAATTTCCAACGTAATAAAAATAAACATGAATTCCTTCAACAACCGGCTCTTGCAGGTTAATGCCATCCTTTACACCAGAATGTGTCACAGTTGATACTTCGTCTTGCAGTAATGCCAGTTAAACGTCCTCCACGGGCGTTGATGTCAGACCTGGTGCTGTGTCAAATTACTCTCTAACTCACTTGGAAAGGAACCGAAGGGTGGAGGAAGGCTTCCAGGGCAGGAGGGAGCCCCTTTTCCGAGCCTTGCAGGGAGCGGTCAGCGCGCCCGCAGGTCGTTGCCCGTGGCTGCTGACTCTGCCTGTGCCCGCGAGCTCGCCGTCGGCATCTAATGGGTGGCTTTGAACGCGGTGATGAGTTGTCTTGCATCCTGGACCTAACTGCATTTCTTCTTTTTCTGAAAGTTTAAGTTCTCATTTGACTGAGGGAGAGGCTGCGTTGGTGCAAGGCGGTGGTGGGATGCCACCAGCTGTTTCAGTTTTTCTCTAAACTGCTGATTTTAGCAGTTTGTACCTCAAAGAACCGTGAACCTACTGACCCTTTTCCACTCCAATTTCTGGTTGCAGCTTGCCTTAGCCAGATCCAGCTCCTTGGGCGACTGCTCCAGGCCACAAAGGTATGAAGATATTCTTCTATAATCATTGCCATTTACTTATTCTGCATGAATCGTGTGTCCTGGGAATCTTCCCCTTTAGCAGCCCTAGTGGGGTAAGGGTGCAAGGCAGAGATGGTACCCAGCACCTGGGACGTGCAGGTGAAATGGTGACATTTAGTTTGAGCGAGGGAAGAGCAAGAACCACCGCTGCAACGTCTGAGGGAAGGCGTGCTGATACCCTGCTAGCTCAGGGAGGGGCAATGACGGGGACACGGATCATTTTGGTTGGAAATACAGAGTGCATGAAGTGCGGCACCCCGGCATTCATATGGAATTCTGTGTCTTCTTCTTGCAGGCACCTCGTTGCTATATTAAAAGAAGATAAAGAGACGTTTGGGTTTGAAATCCAGGTAAGACTTAAATGACAAGTGTATTCATTTAAAAAAAATGGTGCATTCTCTGAAGTGTCACATCCTCAAAATTTGGTTAAGACAGCATAGAGCAGAGAAAGATATCTGTCAGTTCCTCATGCAACTTGAAGAGCTTACAGCAATGATACAGAAATAGATGCATTTCCAAGGATTTTTTCATAGCGAAGGTCACAGATGAGAATTTCTAGCCTTCTCACAAGTCAGAACGTTGAATGTAGGAGAAATCTCATCCAAATCCAGATATGAAGCAATGGCAGTGCCTTCTTACCTCCATAAGTGAATATTTTTGGGGAGAATTGTATATGAGAATGTTTTAATATAAAAAGAGAAAGATCAGAAAACTCTCTCTCCAAAAAATACCTTATACTAGCATTTTACTACCTCCTTTAACATATATAGAGACATACGTATTTTTGAAGTAGATGCGCAGTATTGGTATGTTTTTTAATAAGTAACTGCTAAGCATGACTTTTTGGGGGCTAAATCATATAGGAAGAAATTCTGTTAGATGTAGAAGTCAGTAAATCATCAAATAGGAAAACCTCTCAGGAGTACTGCTAACGGGAGGTTTTTGTTCTGTGGATTTTTGTGAGGAAGGTAACTCCTGGATCAGTAGGCCTGCTAAAGTCCCGGTTATAAATAAAAAATAATCCCAGGAATAAACGGATGTCGTTGTGGGGGCAGCGGGCTGTGGCGATACCGCAGAGCCCTGCCTGCCGGCGGGACCTGCCGGCGGGAGCCTGTTTCATGAGCCAGCGCCCGCGATACCCCCCCACGCCGGCCCTCTGTTTCGTTCGCTGCGGCGGCAGGCGTCTTCGTAGCGCTTGCCTAGATCTCTGCACAAAGGGAAAACAGTATTTTCAGTGAAATTAGCGTGTTAGGAAAAGCGTAACTTTTCCAGATTTGGTTCTGTGGCTAATGAGCGGGTAAGCGTTCAGCTCATGAGCGGTGGAGAGCTTTCAGAAGGGAGGATAATGGAGTCAATTACTGGGCTTTTATATAAATTGTCAGGGCAGATTTTCATTATATGTGACAGTCTGATTAAAAATAATTGTTCTTGGCACATTTTCTTCCTGAACGTACATTCAGCGTGAGCCCTTCACTAGAAAGTCCGGGCTATGGAAATGCAGCACCTGTCTGATACTAAGGATAAGCCATTATTCAGAAGCTGTAATTTCATTACTACAAGTTAAATTTTGGCAAAGCAGAATAAGATGATGTGAAACTCTAGGTCTACCATCTGCAGGGAGCTCATGAGAACTGCAGCGATGGCCGAACGCCAGAGCTTCTCGCGCGTTGCTGCTGCTTCTCCTACTTCCCACTCGCGGACCAGAGCCCGGGGGCGAGGCGGACGCCGTGCGGCTCCCAAAGCGCCTAGGTGTTTGCAGAGCACGCTCTGGTAGCACGTCTCTCCCCTCACGGCAGCCACCTAAAAGCTAGGTGTGCCCTCCAAAACCATGCCCCAGCCGTCTTCCGCAGCCCGTGAGGAGAGGGTGGTACATGAGAGGGAAGTCCACCCTCCTGGTTGGAATGCTTCTCTTGGGGCCATCGGTCGCAGCTTCTCCCGGTGGCTCTGGTGGATGGCTCCTGATGGCTCCAGTTAAGTGTGACTAATCCTGTCCTGCTTGTCCAGCTCGTATCGCTCAAGCTGGCCCAATATCTCAGGTCGGTAAATGAGACCTACCACTCTGAAATAGGTCAAAAAAAAAAGGGCAAGTGTGACCTGCAGTGGCATGTCCTCCAAGACTCTCATGTTTCACTTGGTGCTCTTAGTTTAGCCACAAGTTTTACTGTTGGTCTAAGGACTGAAATAACTGCTTTGGTGTGACTGGGCCAGGTAAGCTCTGAACTCACCCGGTCTTCATCCCTATTTGTTTCACGCTGACTGAGAAATTTGGGAATCTAACAAGACTTCTTATATCTGGGTTAGATGTGGCTGTCATAGGTTTTCAGGAAGTTCAGCTTCAGTCTTAAATTTTGGTAGGAAGATGTGGCTAAATACTGATATGTGCATGTAACCAAGAAGACATTTCCTGTCATTGCAAGGTCTGGTCAGGTTGCATCGCCTACTTTTGCATTTTTCTAAATATGTGTCAGCACTGATAATCACATGATGGATTTATACTTAGAATTACTTAATGTATATTGAAATGTCAAGAATAAAAAGCACTTTTGATGGGGTGTGGGAACGTGTGCGGATAATGAGTTTAAGAGGCCAAAAGAACAAAAGCAGGTTCAACTCTTCTTGCTTTTCAGTCCTCATTGCAAACTGATCTCTCTGGCAGCACCAGCCGACTTCACGCGGCATTCGCAATGAGTAGGAGGCAATCCTGGAAGCCCGAGTCACACCCTGCCGTGCTGTGGCTGGGAACATGCAATATCCTTCCAGAAAGTGATCCGTATCCATACTAACAGATATTCTTGACTGAAGTTACTGAGTTTTTGGTAATGAATAACCAACTTGCTTTAAAACTAGTTTTTTTGCAAAAACAATGTACAGGCATCTGTCAGGTGTCTGCTGTTCTCTATCGTAAGAATGCAATTTCTAATTGTTAGGTTATAACATTTTGGTGTTCTCACTTGCATGATAATATACCCTGCTCATCACAGCCTTCTCGTTTTAAAAAATATGTAAAAAGACCATTCATTTTTAAATTGTTTTCATGGCTTTAATACTGATAACACTGTCCCTTTGGTATTAACAGACTATTAGATTTCCGCACCAAAATGATTACTCCCTGGAGGTATGCACGTGCGTCTGCAAAATTCAAGAAGAAAGTCCTGCCCATCTTTCTGGCCTTCAAATTGGTAACTATTCATGGTTTTTTCCTGCTGTGGCTGGCCTTATCTTGCTTTTCTCCCAATTACTTTTATTGTAGAGCGTGTGGAAGGCGTGCATGTGCTGCAGGTGCTAATTTTCACCTCTGTGTATCTCTAACAGGCGACATCCTCGCCAGTATCAACGGCGTGAACACTGATGGCTTTAGTCACAAGCAAATAGTAGACTTGATAAAGTCTTCAGGGAACTATTTAAGGTAGGCATCCCTCCTTCAAATGGTTTTTAGCTTAATAGTCTCTCCCGCTGGAAGCCAAGAAAGCTTCTTGTGCTACCCTGCAGCCCGGTGCTGTCTCAGAGGCAGAAAGCCCCGTGGGTTTGGCTGTGCAGAGCCGCGTCTTACTGCGGGGGAGGCTCGGGAGGGGGAGAGGGGCTCTGGGAAGGTGCCCCAGCGTTGCCCCCGAGTCCTTTTTCTCCTGCCCCTGCCATGTGTTTGCTTGTCTTGCACCAGCACCGCTGCCGCTGAAGATGGCCGTGGATGAGAGGGTTCGGCCGGGTGGGGTGCTCCCCGAGGACCCCGCGGCCCCACGCGCTGCGGCGCGGCA
>NW_009205283.1:0-1041 GCF_000690835.1 Fulmarus glacialis
CCGACAGCAGCACCCCGAGGGAGCAGGGTCCAGCTGCCAGCGTGCTTGGCAGCGCTAGTCAGCAGCAGGCTATAAATACCTCTGACAGGAGATAGAAACACAAAAGCCGTCTCCACTTTCCTCAAATAGCTCGGCAGCCAGGCCAGACAAAGACGCATTGACGGGGCAGCCACCGCGTGCCCGCTCTGACAGGAGATAGAAACACAAAAGCCGTCTCCACTTTCCTTAAATAGCTTGGCAGCCAGGCCAGACAAAGACGCATTGACGGGGCAGCCACGGCGTACCAGCTGGGCTGGGTTCCGCCAGCAGAGAGAAACCCTGCTCGGGGTCGGGAGCCCCCAGCAAACCTGCCCTCGGGCCAGGCATTGCAGCAGCAGGGTCCCTGGCACGTGGCGGAGCTGCGCTCGATGGGTGCCCAACTGCCCACACTCTTCCTTGGTGCAGGGGGCTAAGTACCCAAAGGATGCAAAACTTTGGGTAAAATCAAGGTGTTGGATGTCCCAGCCCCCGTGCACTCCATAGTTGGGGTGCAAAGCAGTGATCACAGTGGCTGTTCTCACCCCCTGCTCTTCCTTTGCACATTCAACACCAGCAAACATTTTTCGGGGCTGGCAGGGAGCAGCCAAGGTTGGAGGGCACATGCCCAGAGCGATCAAGTCCCTGTGCTGGCGCAGCTGGAAACGCAGACAGGGCAGGAGTGAAAGGGGACAGGGCTGTCCAGGAACCAGGAAACAAACAAGGAGTTACGGGAGCCGTGTCCCAGAGCGGCCCTGGAGAGCTGCAGTGTCACGTAGCAACACTTCACGCTCCAGGAGCACAACGGGTTTGGCCCTGCTCACTGAGACTTGCCGGGACCAAGGTTGGTCCTGGGCAGCCGGAGCACAACATCGGCTGGAGACAAGTCCTCTGGGTTTACCCCGGCAGGGCAGGAGTGGGGCTAGGGGTAAGTGTGGGACGAGATGCAGACAGGAGGGCTGGGGAGGCTGGAGGGGAAGGAGCCGCTCACCCATGCTGGGGGGAAAAAGCTGGGGATGGGAGAGC
>NW_009205284.1:0-284 GCF_000690835.1 Fulmarus glacialis
TCCATAATTCATTCACTTCTACAGTTGATTTATCAAAGACTAAATATTTCTGGTCGTAAACACTTCATCTCTGCTTTTATCTGACTTTAGATTTAAGAAGTTCCTCCCCACACCCGTCCCCCTTTTAGCCTCTGCTCTGACGCTGATCAACATTAGAGAGGGTTTGGAAGCAGGGCAAACGCGCGGGGTCCTGCGCTCAAAAAAACCTGGATACTCTGGGATCCGATGAGCCTAAAACCAGAGAAACTCGACCTCGGTCGTAAAAGCGGGGTCCCCCCTCCAGC
>NW_009205285.1:0-16698 GCF_000690835.1 Fulmarus glacialis
TATGAAGCCAGGCTGTCTGTTAAACCGGGAGGGAAACTGCGTGGGTTTCCTCGCAGCCACCCCCACGCCCTCCCTGTCCTCCACAGCTCCCCAAGCCACCCTCCGGGGTGAGGATTCCTGCACGAACGTGAAAATTCCTCAAAAAAAAAAAAAAAAAAAAAAAAGGCTTTTTGATAAATTTTGTGGGGTGTTTCGAGTATTATAAGGACTGCTTCTCTCCTGGTCACTAGGATGGTCCCTTCCCAATCCTGGACCCATTGGAGTTGCACCGTGCAGTCCTGATGCTCTTAGTGTAATCCCCAAGAAGCAAAATCTGGTGTCCCAGAACAGGCTGATTGACACCAGCTGACGACCTGGAGAGGGTACAGCTCTATTTTAAGCAACAAATAATTCAGTTTTATATTGGTGAGAAATTCCTCATCACTCATTTAATTATGCAGGTCTAAAAGAAACCATAACGTTTTGGCATGCCTGAGTGCTGGGAGTGGGAAAGAAGGGGGTGTCAAAATCCTTCCAAGAGTTTATGTCCTTTCTTACCCCCGGCAGTTTAACCCTTCTCAAGTCTGCACAGACCCATATATATGTGTGTGTATATATATATATCTCCAAAAGAAAAGTCTGGATGAAGATTCCTTAATACCCACAAAAGAAGCAAATATAAAGGCAGTAATTTTTTCCAATGACATTTATATGCTGCCGTTAACTCTACTTTAGCTGGTATAGTTTAGGGCTTTTAGAAAAATCTAACTTCAGCTGCATCAACTACCATATGTTTTTGCTGAGAGGAGCTGCAGGGTTTGCCTGGACAGCCCACCAAGATTCTCTGCCTTTTCCACTGTATGCAAAATCTGGAAGAGGGAGAGGTGTCTATGCCCTTATGCCATTTCCAGCAATCTAGGCCTGAGCATGCATCCTTGTCAGATGGAAAGAAAGAGATCAAGTTTCTTAGTCCAGTGTCTGGGACTCTACAGAAGAATATTACGTTAAAAAAGTTGGGGACGGGGTGGTATTTTTCCAACTATACTCATGACCTACCATGTGTTGTACTCTATCCTTTAAAATTAGGAGGCTGCATCTGAGCAGGCAACAGAAATGCTCAGAAGGCACCAGGAGAAAGTAGAAAAACTTTAAAAAATCTGCATCATCCTGGGAACTTCCTAATGAACAGCAGAAGTGGGACGATCCACCAGATAAGGACTGTGGGGCAAGGAGCCGCTGGTGGCTGAAGAGTAGGTTGGTTCGTTGGTTGGGTTGACTTCACCAAGAAAATGATGAAGGTTGTGGCAATGCTGCTGGGCTGTGGACAACAGGGATTAGGGACCCCAACGTGAGCACAGGCAGCTGTGTACCAGCTCCAAGATGTGGCAAAGCTGAAAAATTCCCTCTTGTCTTTTAAAAGCCAAGGCCACGTCGTGGTGGGAAACATTTCATCCAAGTTCTGCCTCCTCAGTTCAGATCAGGCCACTCTACAGAAAGGTGCCTTTGGGTGTCCCTTTCAGTCTTACTGCATGGTGGGACAATACAGCTGTGTGCCATGGAGCAACATGGAGCAACAGCAGGGCCTGTTGGAAATGGTTTTAAACTAAAAGACAGTAGATTTAGACTAAATACAAGGAAGAAATGTTTTACAATGAGGGTGGTGAAACACCGGACTGGGTTGCCCAGAGAGGTGGTAGATGTCCCATCCCTGGAAACATTCAACGTCAGGTTGGACGGGACTCTGAGCAACCTGATCTAGTTGAAGATGTCCCTGCCCATGGCAGGGGGGGTGGACTAGATGACCTTTAAAGGTCCCTTCCAGCCCAAACTATTCCATGATTCTATGATTCTAGGTGATACAGTTCACTCCAGAGATGGCTGCAAATCACAGGAAATTTATTGCTTGTAATCTTCATCATTGTATTGGATGGTCTTGCTAAAGACGTGCAGTCCCAAGCCAGCCTGGCACCAGGGGCTGAGGGGGAGCTTTGCTGCTTGGTGTGCAACAGCTCAGCTACAACAGCTATTGGCAGAGTTAGAAACAGGGTCAGGCCATAACGGTCCATTTTGGAATTTAAATTTGATCGATTTGAGGTAAATAAAATAAGTGCACTGCCTAGTTTTCAAAGGATCATTTACTTTTTTGGAAAGTAGAGTATGCTTTTGGAAAGTGTACAGGCATCTTTCAGGATGAAGGGCTCCGTGTGCAACAATCAAGTTTTTACCTTTTAATTAACAAAGCTTTATAAAGAATTTCGATTCAGAATTACTAAACAAAGAAACTATACAAGCCCCAGATGAGATCTAAACAGTTTCCAAAAGACATTAAAAAAGAGAAAAATACTGGGCCACATGTTTTTTCTTACGTCTCTTGAGTCCATTTATTCCAGACATCTGACATGCAATTCAAATTTCCAATAGTTTTAGGTAACCATGTCCAATTTAGAAACCGCAGCCTTCAGCTAAACCTACCTACCTCCCAAATCAGTCTGGAAAACCAGAGCACTTGCTGATACTCTGTATTTTCAGATTTGCAGAGCTTTGTTAAGTGTGTGCCACATATACTTGGGTTGAGTTTTCTGGCTCCGTGCAATCCATTTAGATATATTTCATAGACCTGTAGTCAGTGGTCACAGTCAGATAAATTATAGTTCCTAATGGAGAGCCTGTTTGTGCTTTCAAAGAGTAAAACCGCTATAAAATTGATCTCCTCTTCTGAAATGCCTTTGACGGCGGTTGTCGTATGGCAGTTTGGATGAGACGGAAGCAAAGGGCTCCCTGTGGATGAAGGACTAATGAGCTTTATTTCTGTCTCTGAGACTCGGGCTGATTTCTTAACCTTTCTGTGCCTGAGTGTATCTCAAAAGTGGAGATTAAACAGGGTCCTCATGATGGGTAAAGCCAAACCGCGGTGGAAATCCTACCTATGTTCAGATATGAGCAAATAATGTCCCGCTATGTGTCCTTTCCTCATTCCCCGCAGGAACCTCCTGCGTGAGGATTTAATGATGTCTGGGAGGAGGCAGGTAAGGCAGGGGATGCATTGGGTGCTGGTTCCCACGCCACCCTTCTCACCTTACTCCCTAAAACCTGGGTCATCCAACCCCACAGACCCCAGCGCCCTGGTCGAGCTTGTACAGTGCTATTCCTGCAGGGGTTGTCATCGAACGTCCTCTCGTCCAAGGCCCCAAGGAAATAGTAGATGGTCAGGTGTGAAAGCTTGGCTGAACGCAAATTATGGAGCAGATTCTCTGCTGCTAAACCCCGAAGTCAGCAGAGACTTCATCAGCCTTCAGCAGCGAATCCTGTTTGGCTGGTAAGTGGTCATCGCTTTATCCTGTAATCTCTCATTCACCTCATCTATTTTTATCTTTCCAGTTCGGTTTCCAGTGGGAGCGCTCGTACGCACTCACAAACTCTGCTACTGCGGAAAAAATAGGATTTGAATCAAATGTATTGCTGTTAATTTCTTTCAAATGAATCACGCATCAGAGGGGGCAGCTAGCGGTGGTGAAACGTCTGTTCATCCACAGCGTAAAAGCAGTCATCAGAGAAGAGGCCAAGAGCGGTGCTGGTCCCTGGTAGGGTTTAGGGACTGGGAACATGGGAGGGCAAAGGGGAGAGTTGGAAAAGTCACCTGAACCATAGTGCTCTCCCTTACGGTTTTCCTGAGCATCTCCTCCATTCTCCTTCATGCAGAGGTGACCTGAGCAGAATCAATATCCTTCCTTAAAAACAAAAAAGGAACAAAAGAGAGAATTGAGTGAATCATGACGTTCTCAGCCGATGCCTGGTTTGGGGTGATATTTACGTCCTTCAAAACCAGCGGTGCCAATTGCCACAGCCCCATTGACTTGGGGGGACTTATGCTGATTTTAAGGACAGTATCTGCTCATCTGGAGCAGAAAAAAAGTGGCCAGATTATGGTCCCCCAGTGGGAACACAGCAACAGGCTTTCTTCAGCCTCTTTTTCTAGGTATACGAAGGCTGAGAAGTGAAGAGGGAAACGCTGAGTCTGCTAAAAACTGTTCAGATTCTTGTGGGTGCTTTGGAGGAGCTGGTATACAATTATGAGGCCATTCTCTCTGCTGGCAAATTAACAGCTTAGAAAAATTACAACGGGGGTTGGGGGGGGAGAAAAAAGACATGGAAATTCTGTTAATGAAACAGAACAATGAAAATCAAAGCTAAAGATGGAAGGAACTGAGTGGGCCCCATCCAGTTCATTGCCTGCTAGGCTGGATTTCTGCCTATAGTAATTTATGCCATAGCCTTGGAAGTGAAAACAGATTTCATTTACTACTGAACAGTACTACTCTGTGTAGACAGAGTTCATGGCCTCGCAGCATTTCTGAGAAGGTATTGTGGGATTATTGCTCCCACTTTGCGGATGGGTACGGTAATGCTGCTTGAATTCTTAAATTTAGGCTCTGGTGACAGAGATTCTGAATTAGGACTCGGGTGTCTGAGGGCTGTCCCTTGTCGCCTGCTGTCACACTGCCTGGCCACTATAGGAAGTGTCAAGGCTGGCGAGGTCCCAGTGAAGACTGGTGTTTGTGTGTGCAAGGCTCTGCACGAAGATCATCCCTTGCCCCAGGGGTTTGTCCCTCAAGGGTTTGATGGCAGAGTTGGACATAAGATGCCCCTCCCATAGGCAAAAATCAACTTTCAGCTTTAACTACACCTTAAGGGAGAAAAGGAATCTGAAACTTTTGGCTTGCTTTTCTTTTTCACTAGTCTGACTAGTACCAAGGAGAGCCCAAAGCCACAGCCTGCCCTACCAACTAACATCGAGTTGGCGGATGGTGGGTCCCTGCTTGCTCACATCGCCACCACTGCCACAGGCACAACCTTCCTCGGAGAGCTTTGGCCGTGAGAAATGCACACATTCTGTTGCAAAATAGCAGAAAGCAGGTAAAATTAGCATTTGGAGAAAAGTTCCTATGGAAAAAACTATACATTCCCCGAGAGCCAGATGAAAAAAAAAAACAAACCAACCCTCAAACCCAAGCTTGCAGAGTCTGCTGTAATTTATGATACACCATATGAATCTAACTATAGAACTTCATTTAAAAATTTTATAAAGACTGTAAATCTACAGTGAAATGTTCTAGGGACAATCTGCTGGCAGAAACCCACTCTCTGCAGACTGACCTATGGGGAACCAGCTTGTCAAGGGCTTGATCCGAAGCCCACTCAAGACAATGGAAATACTCTCATTGACGTCAGTGGCCTTTAGATCAAAAAGCCCCCAAAGCCCAGCATGGAAAACCGAGTAGTAAGGAGAAGCAAACTGCTCTAATCAATAGATGCTGCTGTAGGAAGGTCTTTAACAATAGCTTAATGGGCCGTGATGAGCTGCTTTGGACACTTTTATTTTGTATTGTATGTATCTTATAATCTTCCTCCTGAAACTTTTAATGGAATTTATCTCACTGGAGAATTTGGGAGAACATCTGCTGCAAATGATGGGTAAAGACATAAGCTGTTGTGGGTGGGGTGAGCCTCAGGAGGTTCACAGTTTGGGTTTGGCTTCTGCTTCAGATTCTTATCTGAACTATACAGATCTCCTGTGGCTGCAAAAATTGGACTTGAAATCACAAGAGTACGAGACTTCTTGTGAGATTTCCAGCACTTTTCTTATGGTTTTGACTGAACACCAGATGTGGAAAAAATATTTAACAAAACTGGATGCAGTTTTTTTCATGTCTGGTTCTAAAAAGGGATGAAGGTTCAGGAATCTAATTTTATCCTTTCCAGTTTCACTCCTTGGTAAGATTCAGTTGTAGTTTAAAAAAAAAATGCAATTTAAACCCAAAATGTAGCTATTGCAACCAGTCCCCAAAGAATCGTTCAAGTAGATGAAACTCTAAACATTACATTGACCATGAACAAAATTAAAACCTTATGCCTTTGGCAAGTGGAGTGCAAAGAATGAACAGGGTGAATGGTGACCATTAGGAAACATTCACTAATATTCTTTCCCTTCAAAGATTATTTTTATTTGCTTTCCATGCAAACGTATTTGCATTTTTTACCCTTTCCTGCCTGCTTCCACCAAACAACCAAGCTCTTAGGCTTCGACTAGCACAGATATTTTTAAGAATACTAGAGCAATTGTGCTTGCCACGTGGAAATTTTAAATTTTACACCTGACTGCAAAATTTCCTCTTCATCAAATAGACTTTGCAGGCTGCTTACACAAGCCTACATTACCTTTTGGGTGTAACGCTAGTACCAGGATGCTGAGTCAGTAACCAATGGCAAGTTCTTCTAATCCATACGTTCTGTATATTCTTTGTGGACAACTCACAGCTAGAAAGGAGGGTCACTTCATTAGGGGTTTACTCTAATTATATCACCTATTCATGCTTGCTTTTAAACTGGTGGTCTTTCGTCAGAGAGGGAAAGAAAAGGTTTCTTTGAAGCCAAATAGCGAAGATAGGTTAGGGGAGCTCTTAAGTCACAGGAGAGTTTCACGACACGCATAGGCATCTTTGGGTGATGGAAAGTGGCCTGAAGTGAAGTGAACGATGTATCTCGAAGGATTTGGATCACAAAAGTTGGGAGCAAAGCTGACTAACAGAAGACCAAACAAATCAAACGAGGAAAAAAGTTTAAAAGTGGTTGGGCTGGCAATGACCTCACTCGCTCAAGTATTTTATCAGTCGCGATTGCCTCTGAAATTTTTGGTTTCAGTTTGGGACAGCAAGTTTGTTCCTGTGGGATATGTAAAGGCCAGGCTGAATGGAAACTGAGCTGGCATATCTTTTAAACTGCTCATTTGGTGCGTAGTCTCACATACAAATCAAACACAACTGATGAAAAGGCCAGTTATTATCCCATCCAGAAGCTGTGGAGCAGTGAACCATAGCTCCAGCGCCTGAGGAGACTGTCTAGAACTCACCATGTCTTGTCATTTCACTGAATTTTTGGCAATATCGGCGTGTTTTCTTCAAAGATCTAGAGCCAAGCCTCCTGTGAACCTCCACTGTCATTTAACAAACAGCAAATAAACCAATTAATAATGGCAAGAAACAGCTCCGAAGTGTGGACACCACTGCTGGAAAAGGACAGGGAAGAAAAACCCCGGGGTTTGTTTTTAATCCTATTAATTTGGGAGGAAGGAGGGGCTCTGGTGAGCTTTGAAAGATTTTATAGATGTCTCTTTGGGCCCGGGGAAGGAGCGGTTTGCTGAGGGAGACGTGCCAAGACCCTGTCAGTGCCTCTGCTCCCGCCAGAGATGGGGCTGCTGGCTCTGACGGGTGCAGGGCAGGTTTTGTGTTGGGGGGAGGCAGCTTCCTCGGGAGCTGGTTTCTGCGTGTGCACGAGGAGGTGAAATCACGCTGCTTCTTCCTAGAGGTCTAGGAAATGTCCACCGGCATGGACCCTCCAAGAAAAATACTGTTTTTTGAAATGCGACTTGGGAGAGCGCTAAAAAAGGCTGCAGAAAAGGGTAAGGAGGGGAGGGAAGAGGCCTCCCACTGCTCTCCTCGTGCTCTGCTCGCAGGGCCGTACCTCCAGCCCATGTGGAAATAGTTACCTCCAAATAACACATCCTGCGGGACTATTTCTAGTCATTTCACAGAAGCCTTATTAAAAAATAGAGACTTTATTAACCTGAGATTCAGGGACTTGAATTCATGATAGAGGCTGTAAACTCTCAGCCTATGGTTCGGTTTTTACAAGGACGATTTGAGGGTTGGAGAAGGAAATCTTGTGGAGAGAGGCTTAAGGAGCTCAATTTGGTGAACTTAGCAAAAAAGCAGATCACGCAGCGACCTGACTCTATGCAGTAAATGCCTTTGGAGGAAAAAATACCGCATACAAAAGGGCTTTATGGTCTAATGGGGGAAAACGTAACAAGATGCAATGGCTGGAAATTTAAGACAGTTAAAATCAAGAGATTGGGAAGGGAGAGGGGGCTGACTGCTGGGACAGACTGTTGAAGGGGGCTGGGGATTTGTCATCCTTTTGCATCTTGAAATCAGAACTGGAGGCCAGCCCAGATGACTTTGGTGAAACATATAGTAGTAGGCTCAATTAGCGAGTGAATGTGCAAAATTATTTTCTTGGGGATTTATATTGAGCGTTAAACTAGATGATCTGAATTGCCCCTTTCAGCCTTAAAAATGGAGGAAAGATGCCAGAAAAGGAGCTAGATACCCAAATTCTACCAAATTGCAGTTGCTGGGGCCTCTGGGCCCCTTTGGAAATGCTGTAAGTGGAAGGAGACGTGCTCTATTCTGGGCACTGGGCTTATGGAGGGACAGACAGAATGATGCATGCCATCACATGCCGCTAGCGCAAACCCATTTGTAGCTGGTTTTCCTTCTTGGCCCCCACCCCCAGCACACTTTTCTTTTTTTTTTTTTTTTTTTGAAACTAAAAATATATCCTCAGAGGCATTAGTCACTCTGCCCACATATTAATAAATTGCATAATGATGCCACCAAGCATCCAAAAACCTTTCAAATTGTTATATATTATTTCTTTCAATAATATTCTAAAAGGCCAGTAAGGCTTAATGGAGCCACATGGTATTGTATTTAATCCAGAAATCTGGAACTGTCTAAAATCTCATATATAAATTAAGATAAAATACAATATGTTTTTTCATTTAATTTGGTTCTCCCCGTTTGGATAGGCTATAACTCCATAGGGCTGTGTCTTTTGCAAGAGATATTTGTCTACCGAATCTTAGATTTGTAACATTGCTTTCTCTTTTAATTGCTCAGGGCTGTTCTCCATAATAACTCAGCCAGTCCTTTGCCAGCCAAAAGAAAGTTTAATGGAACCACAGTTTAACTGGGCAAAGTTTAAAAATTATGCAAGTTACAAGAGGTTTCCTGGGACTTTTCCTTACGGCCTCTCCCACACGGCTCCTTTTGCATTGCTGCTGAGAATCTCGCTGCTGTGCAATGGAGATGGTGAGCTCTCCAGAGCATTTAACACTGGTTTGCGTGTGTCTCCTTCTTGACTCTCCGTGGACTCAGCTGGGTGTCTGACATTTACACGTAGCAATTTTTAGGAGATCAGGAGCTATTGAGTGAAGAAACCCAAATCCAAATAGAAATGGATTTTTACACTGGAAAAACGTAAGGGCTTTAGATTTGTTTTTCGGGCATGAGCTTTGTTTTCATAAGTGTCACCTCCTAACAGGTCCATCTCTGCTGTGCAGAAGGTGGCAGGGAGTTTTTCACATAGTCTGGCAAGTCATGGCAGATGTCACAGGCTATAATCCACAAAGGGGTCAATAAATGCTACCTCTTCCACCCCCTTTCTTTTCATCCCAAGTTCCCTTCATGCTTTCAGAAGCTCTGGTCATCGCTGTGCCAGGGTGGAGCAAGGTTGTGGAACAGGAACTGTGTAGGTCAGGACTACAATTCATGTATCTTCTTTTTCAACTCTTATAATCTGTAAACCCAGTGACCCAAAAAATGCACTCCATTTGCTGGGTTTAGAGCTAAAGTGCTTCAAAAGATGGAGGGAAAAAAATACATGTTCTTGGGTATATTCTGCTCTGCAGTTTGACATCCTGCAGGAGAAGAAAGCCAGGTGTGGAAACAGAGTGAGACGAGATGATTTCTTGCGGGGTCAGTGGAGTAGACACAACGGAGGTGCTGAAATCTGGGGCATACCTTTCGTTTGAGAGAATGTGCAGGAGAATTAAACACATTGTGGAAAGTAAGAGGCCTGTGCATTACGAGTGAACAGCTTTGAATCATATGAGCCCAGGTTTTGGCTGATCACGTGAATAAAACCTCTTTCAGGCTTAAATCTTCTGTTCATCATTTCTGGTTTTTTTTTCAGTTGGCTTTGAATTTTCCTTGGCTTCATCAGGGCTAGACCTGACCTTGGACAGAAATATTCTCAAGGCTATAATCTGGTTTTGACAAACTTTTGGTACGAGCAGGATGTACGGAGGCCCCTTGATCTCCCCATCTCCACAGAACTGGTCCGGTTTGGGAAAGCTGTGCCATAGATGCTTATTATATTTACAACTCTCCTTATTTTCTTTCACTCCCTTCCCCTCTCACCAGAAGTGCGATCTACAGCTTTCTCATCCCTCGATGGAGTATGGGCAAAGCTGCTTGGCTTGTGTCCCCTAATGCTGCTCCAAACTGGGCTCTGCATCACTGCTGCTGCACAGATATCAAACTGCAATAGTGATAAGCATCTCTAGGTTCTTTATTTAATACCAGATTTGTTAGACTGAGACTTTCCCCCTGGGTGATATAACCAGACCTGCGTTGGTCTTCTTACAAACTCCAGCGTGGAAGGCAGCTTGGTTCACAGAAGGATGCATTGCATGGGAAGATTATCCATGACACCATGAAACTTCGTAAGCAGCAGCTGTGAAGAGAAAAACAGGAGCGAGTATGGGCCCTCGAGACCATCGCAGCTCCGTAGCCTCTGCCCAGGAGGCACCAAGCTGTATTACACACCTTCCTCAGCACCTCTGTCCTCTCCTGGGTCCTTCGGGACCCACAGTGAAAGTCCAAGTTTGCTCTTGGGGCACTGGTCCACCACTCGTAAAATGTTATTGTAGGGGGCAAGTGAAAATTAACTCATTTTTGAGCAGGAGCGCAAGGTGATTTTCTTGCAGTCCAGTAATTCCCTCGTTTTTTATTGGTTTTGTTATAGACCAGCTTCTCCGAGGTGCTGGGACTTTGCCTATATTGCATCCTCCTTCCCATCCGGTTCCAACAATAAAACCCTCGTGTTTTTTGATCTCTGGCTTTCATGCTTGCTGACACACTCTGGAAAATTTAAGAAGGGCGCAAGGAATGGGTTAGTCACACTTGTTAATATTTATCCCGTTGCAGAAGGAGCAGGGCTGACCTCAGAGCTCGGGCTTTGGAGAATAGTTATGAGAACGATTCCACCCAGCTGAAATGAAATCTGCATGCAAAGCTCGTTTGGTGCCTGGAAAGAGCTAGAAGGAAATAAAGGTCTTAAATGATATATTTCCGCAGTTAACGTTTTGTCCTGTTTACAGAATCTCCCCAGAATACTGGGGGTTTTGTTTTGTTCATATGTTTTTCATAAGGATAAATATCCATGCAGTTTAAACATTTTCATTAGATTCAGACAAGGAGGAGGATATGGGGCTATTTTTTTCTTTAATTGTTGATCTCTCTTTTTTTTTTTTTTAATGGTTATTTCTTAAAACACTCCTCGGAAATAAAAAGTCAGGTAAATCAAAGAGACGGGGAAAGTGATTCTCTTTAATTATTCGTAGAGCAATTCTGAGTAATGTAGGCTAAATTAAAAAAAATATACAAGCAAGATATTTTGGCTGGGAAGTATGTGTAATGTATGAACAGCAGGAAAAAAAAAGCCTTCCTTTCTAAATAGAAAAATCTTTGAAAGTAACAGGGGGAAACTGATGGGAAGGGCTGAAGTCCATGTATTCCCACCTCCTCCGCCTTGTGCTCTCTTAAAGGTGAGCTGCAAAATGCAAAAGAGAAATGTGTTAAATTCAGATGACTCGCTCGGGTGTCAGGAAGTGGCTCGAACAACCACACGAAGTTAACTAACACATTTCCAGTTTTTTTTGTTCATCCCCCCCCTTCCCCTGCTCTTCCCCTGAAATCTGTTTGGTTTTTTTTTGCTGCTGTGGTTTCTGCCTCCAGGCGGGAGCACAGCCGCTTGTCCACCCGAGCAGCACCCCGAGACCCCCCTGGGGCTTGCAGGGATCCAAGACTTTCTGGGAGGATTTTCCAGAAAGTAAGAAAGGAGGAGAATTTTAGAAAATGTATTCCTGTGCTAAACACCCTGGCTACAGGAGAAACGAGACAAGCTGTGAGGAATTGTGTGGTGAGCTTGTGTTGCTTTGCCGTTCAGCTTTTGTCTGGTCAATCCATCTAATTATCATTCACCTGCTCTGTTCTAGGTCTTCTTCAACATCATGGTCCCTGGCATCCACGCTGTTGAGGACCATGGCCACAGTAACCCAAAATGTGAGTAATGCTGTGTTTGCCAATGATTGCTTTCGGTTGTAGGCACGGAGGGAAGCAGTTGGATGTGGGGAAATGCTTTTCGAGCTGCAAGTGGCAGAATTTGGTTTGCAATTGGATGTGTGACATGAGAATAAGTCTCATTTAAAACACTTTGATAGTGGATAGGTCACTAAAAGAAAGTCTGAAAGGCAAGACACCTTGATCCATCAGAAGTGGTGCCCCTGCCTGTTGCAATATTTCCTTATCCCACAGACCAAGCGCCCTGCAGAGCCCCGCACCGCGGCAGCCGGGCCGGGGAAAAGGCACGGATACGTGGCTGTTCCTCATTAGCTTCCACTTTTCCCTCTGGAAATCTCCCCGTGCCCTTCTCCCCCTGCTTGGCAGCAGGTGTGCTAGGGAGAAGTTTTAAATCTAAATGGAACGGAGTTATCTGATTTACAGTAAGTAGATTTTTCATTTGAAATGGCAACACACAGAGTCCTGTGCATTACCTTGCATCAATATAATATGCACACGCACACAATGCCATGCATTTCTGCCTGGGATATAAAAATACTATATTATTGTAATGCTGCGTATGTGTCTGCTAATCCATGTACTACAGCATGCTTATTAAAGAACACTCCTTAATTGCATACTAGTATTTTTTAATTAGCAATTAAGTTGTAAGACTCTGTTACAAGCCTCTCTGCTGATTTATGTTCTCTTTACCTACAGTGTGAGTGACTTTGCAGCAATTCCTGATTTTAGTTTTCTGCCCTTTACTAATACATGAGACCTCCAAATTTTGGGCTTTTTTAAAAAGAATAAACCCAACTACACATCTGAGACTCTTTAACCAAGGAAAGCCAAAATGGCGTATGGAAACAATGGCTGCTTTCCCTTTGTTAGGGCCACTTGGGTTCTGTTTTCCCCTCTAACAAATTTATCAGAACTGTTCACTATCCATTACGGCCAGAGAAATAAACTGTGGATTTGGAAATACCTCTGTAGCTTAGTCTCTGGAAGAGAAAGTAAGTAAATTGAAATAAAAAGAGAAAGTGAATATTAATTCATGTTTCTCCTTTGGGAGAAAGATTTAATGAATTTAAGAAGGAGGTTCTGCTCCTACTTCGTGTTGAATTTGATGAAGTTGCCCAACTTACCACGGCTCGGTGGAGGAGGCACGACATCTGATAAAACCATAACAAGAGAAATTCAATGAGCAATCCCCTTGCAAAGAGGGGGGTTATTCGTGCAGAGGATTGCTACTTCTTCCATTCTTTAGCTCCTTTTTTTTGTCTTTCTGGTGTAAGCATTTGTCAGCGATGGAGAAGGAGAGAAGTTAATACAGCGGTGTGGGGACTTCGGGCCAAATGCATGATATATCTTGGTCTTGAGGCATCTGCGGAGGTGTTTACGATGCCAGCCGCGTGTCTCTGTGTCCTCCTCCAGCAGGAGCAGCGGCGGGACCCCAGGGCTGACCAGTGGCTGCTCCCGCCTTCGCCCTCAGAGCCACCGGTTGGTGACACCAGAACACCCCGGCCACAGGACACGGTGACGGCGCGGCTGGCTCCAGGCAGGTTTGGCAAAGCACAGCCGTGAGCCCCGGGCTGACGTGCCCGGGGGTCTGTGCACCCTGATGTTCGCGGTACCTTCAGCATCATAAACCTGCTACCCTGCGTTCCCTGTTTCATGAAGTCAGAAAAAAGCCAAGAGCCTCATTTTCCCCTGCTCCTTTCTTTTTCAAGGTGTAGTAAAAATTTCCCCCTCAGGTCTTGCTCTGGCAGCCCAGTGGAAAAACGATAATCTTCCACTGCACTATCTTACCCGGACCTGTTAGGCGAAAACTGGATGCTGCAGGAGATGAGAAGGATGGGATCCAATTTAGCTAAGGGAGAAGGGTTTTTCTAATGAAGTGTTGATGCCAAAACACTTGATTCCGGCACACAGCAGCAGGAGCAGAGCTGGTGCAGGGAAGGGTCGAGGCAGCTGTCTGAGATACTGCATCATCCCGCATCCCTCCCGAAAACCTGCCTTCCCCATGAAAATCCTTATCGTCTGACATGGCCACGCTGATGGCAAGATGTTAAGACCACGATTGCTGCAAGAAGCCTTATTTTTCATCACCGCTTACCTTTTCTGTTCTGCCCACCTTGCAGGAGAGTGGCTTGTGGGTGGTGCAGGGCTGCTTTCTCTGTTTTTATTTATTCCTCTGTTAGTACAGCGCAGCCGTGCCATGGTTTCCCTTTGGCAGGAGGCACTGCGTGGCAGGACTCATGTTTACAACACATCACGGTGCAACGTCCGCCTCCAAAATGTCCATTCCTATTAAAGCCGGTCGCCTTCTCTTTGCAGCCTTCCCGGGCCATCATATTTAACCCCCCAAAACTGCCAGTTATTGGAAGTTTTAAAACTTTGTAAGATGCTTCATTTAGGCAGCAAAGCTGTGTATTGAAATATGAATTAGTAGCGTGTGTATCGGCAGGATAGACCATCTGCTGTGCTCCGCACCCGGCTTTGAAGCTGGTTGGCTGGCAGGACAGCATGTGTTTACAGAAAACCCTAACAGTTGTAAAGGAGCCATTTAGGTTTATCGTGTCAATTCCTGTACAACTCCACGAGGAGAGATTCCTTTCACAAACTCGCATAAAAAAGACAGATAGACTAGTTTTGACCTCTCTCAAAACATTTGACAGTTGAGCTTGTTGCAAGGATAAAATATCTAGAACGGCAAAAAAAAAAAGATCTTGTCATTTCCCCCTCTTAAGTATTAGACTCCTTGAACGCAACATCCATTCATAGCTTAGTTCTTGCATTATAATTTAACTGCCTTTTATTTTCCTTCTGAGATACAAACGCAGGAGCTGTACATGATTTTCATACCATATTATGCGAGCCATTGTGAAAAAGCTGTCCAGAGTAATGGCTTCATTTCAACATGATGCATATGCCAAGATACAGAGATCATTTATTTTTCTTAAAAATGAAATGAGGATGGGATTAAAAATGTTGTGTTTTGCCTATATGAGCGATATTCCTCTAATCAACCGTTCCAAATATATTGCCTCCTCGTAGCTTCTCTGTAATACAAATTGTCCAAGGGAAGGCGTGTGGTAGCACGCCAAAGGGGAGGAATTATTAATAAACAACCTGAATGTGCTGAAGCCCTTGCTACTGTTTAACAGGCATCTATATTATACATACAATTCACGTGCGTACAGATGCAGAGTAAAAAGGGAACGTTCTTCTATGTAAAGCTGAGGCTGAGCCCTCCGGTCGTGGTGGCCCAAGCGTGACTCGGACTGGCTGTTGGACTGAGAAGATAAATTAAGAAACAGCCAGATTTGACGCATCTCTGAGATAACTCATTCCAATGTGCAAAAGAAAAAAAAAGTATCTTAATATCTAGGTCTTAAGACTTCAATCAATTCTTTAAAAAAAAAATGCTTGTTCCTTTTGATGGAAAAACCCATGAAGCAAAACGAAAGCTGGCAAGATGGGAGAGGGCAGGCTGGGGGAGAAAGCTCGCTCTTGCAAACATACTCCGGCCAGCCACCTGTGTCATTAAGGTCCCATGTATGGATGCTTTAGGACTGGTAACACACAGGGGATCATAAGCTGCATAAAAAGTGAGTGTAATTGATACTGTAAATAGAAACATAGTATGTTGGTAGTTCATGAAGGGCCCTATGGCTTATATGAGGTAGTCAAGCTTGGGTAAGGACAGGAGGCTGGTGGGACGAAGAGAAAATTACCCTTACATAGCCCAGGTGTTGTGCTCATTAAAACCTTCTATCTAGGTCATGCCTTGGGTGCTTAGATATGAAATACAGATGAGGAATTGCTTTTTAGTATCATAGAGGTTTAGGTAACTTTTAGTTACAATCTTGTGTATCTATATGTACATATATATGTGTGTATATGCATATGTGTGTACATATATATAGAAGTTCAAATTTCCTTTAACCTGACCAACAGCTGCCCGTGCTGGTGAGAGTCAGGGATTTGGTGCTTAGTAGTGGAGGAGCAGAACAGGGTGAACCAGGACCGTCAGACTTCATCTCCAGGAAGGCAGCAGATTAATACAAAAACGTGAGCGCAATCCTGGGGATTGCATTTCATATTCAGGGACATCAGGGAGAGGAGGGTGTCTCCAGCTGAGTTGCACAGGGTCGCTGCCAGGAGGAAAATGTCCAGGACCCGATTTGGGGAGCAGTGCATCACCTGCCACATCTCTCAGTGACCATGGGATGCTGTGAGCAGTCCTGGCCGCCTCTAAAAGCAGCTTGTTAATGCAGCTGGGAGAGCAGAGCCCTGGAAAGTCATCTGGAAGAGAGGTTGGTGACCCAGCTGTTGGGTCCACCTCTCTGCCTTTGGGTGCCCACCTTGGCCGTTTGCATTAAGACGCTTTCAGGGCAGACCACAGCAACCTTGTTTCAGAAGAAATGGCCTGGCCCTGGAAGTCTGCTAGAAAAGAGCCGTTTGGGGGAGGTAAGTAACTGATTCAGTTTGCAAAAGATGCCATGGATGGGTCATCTGTAACCGAGCCTAAGGCTGACCATCCTGGTTTACAGTTGCAAATGTTACAATCGGAAATTTCATTTTCATATTTAATGCGTGTGCCTCCAGTTTCTTGTTCTGATTTTGTTCTTGATTCGGTTTGTAATCCAAGGTAACACAAGGCTGCTTTATGCATGGACTAGAAACGCAGTGACTTTGGGCGTTGTGTTTTTATATGCCATTGGTGGTATTATTATTATTATTATTATTA
>NW_009205286.1:0-8002 GCF_000690835.1 Fulmarus glacialis
GGCGCGGCGCCTTCCCGGACGGGGCGTTTTGGGGGGGTGTTTTGCGTTAGCGCCACCTATGGGCTGGAGGTGCGCACGGCGGAGGGGCCGGGGCCAACTCTTAAATGATTAAGTGACTTTTTATTAAGTTGTGACCAATTCCTCAACGGACACAAATGGGGAAGGAAGGGGACAGCAGAAGAAAATAAGATTTCACCAATGTTACATTTACAGTGTATTTTGTTAATTTGAGAAAAACCGTGCATTTACACGGACGCACTGCAGCCCAAATGAAAACCGTAGTAGCATACAGCGACATATGGATTTTAACACCTATTAAATCTTAAATTTTAGGCTCCCTGGCAGCGCGCAGATATCTCTGCGCCTTGCTGCCTGCCTCGACAGGGTCGGGAGGGATTTCAAACCCTGCAGAAAGGTTCAGCTCGGACACGGCTAAGCCCTGCAGGGAGAGCACCGGGCAGGCAGCCGTCCGCTCCGCGCTTCTGGCAGCGAGTTTAAGGAGTTCGTCACCCAACATGATTTTTTGATTAAACCGTAAGTAGTGAAAAGAGGCCAGATAATCAACAGTTTGTACTTATGTTCACACCTACAAGATGCAATTATTAATTTTTTCTCACAGACGAAGTCCTGCCCATGTTGTCCATCGTCCAGCAGCAAAACTGGCCTTTACCAAGGCAGCCATGGAGGAGCTTCATTTCTTTACTGGATTTAGTTACCAATGTTTGCAAAAGGAGCTGAAAGAAGAGGTTATTACAATGCCTCTTTCACCATCATTTCTGAAACACAAATGCTACCTGAAGCTCTGAAGTTCCCGACGCGGTACCAATGCACCGAGCTGCCATTGCGTTAGTCACCCTATTTCCTGACATGGGATCAGCAGCTGTTTCTGCTATTTCAAAACAACTGCTGGGATTTCCACACCTTTTATTTTTTAAGTAAAAAAAAATTGTCGTTATTTCCTTCCTTGTATTGTAGATAAATCTGGTTGGTGGTTAACCATATTGCAGCATGGCCTAATCCACCTATATTAATTTACTTCACCCTGTGTTTAATTTTTATGCACTTATTTAGTACATGCATAGCAGATAAAATGACACCTATTTGCTCAAGTTGTTTGTCATTAATGTGATTTCCTATTACATTTTACTGTTTCATCCAAATTCAAGATGTGTTCATAAAGAAAATTAAGCAAATTTTTTTGGTTGAAATAGAAAACTTCATAGTATGATTTAGGAAGGGCTTTGATTTTTGTTAAAACTCTGCAAGAATAAAAAATAGTACACTTTTAGCTAGCAAAAAAAAAAAAATCAAGGACAGACCGACTCCTTATTTTAAAACAACTATGCCTTTACATTTAAATTTCTCTGACTCGGCAGACTGAGAATCACTTCCAATCCCCAAAAGTACAGTGCATTGCGCAAGGAACAGAGGGGAACCTCATGAGTCATGAAACACTTTATTTATTTTTGTTAGAGGCAAACACCTGGAATAATTATTTTTACAAACTCATCAATCCCACCTGAAAATGTCTTCTGTTGTTCTTACTTACAACTAAAAGAAACTTACATTTACTAAAAGAAACTTATGTTTACAAACTCTTTTAAAAATTTCCTTCAATTAATTTATCGCCCTTAAATTGGGCTCCCTTCTTCATCATTGTACACCATACTTTTAAACAATTATTTTTGATCAGATTTAGCTTTCCTAGTCCCATCTGATATATAGGCTTACAATTCTCTTCACCATTTTTGTTTCCTCTTTGTACCTGTTCATCTTAATTTTTCTTCAAGTGTATGATCAGAATTGTACAGCAACGCAGGTAAAAATTCCTTCACGCTTGTATAACAGTGTTAATATTTCCCAGAAATGCTTTTCTTTATTCACATCAGGATAACGTTCTTCTTTCTCACAACTCTATCAGGTGGTTAGCTCAATCATTCTAAGATCTGGGTCATCCATTCCCAAATAGTGACCTCCCAGCTTCTAGTAAAAACATCTGTAACCACCAGGGTTCACAGTCACAGATACTTACTTGTCTGATTTTACTGCAACTACAAAAAACTAGATCACTTAAACACCTTTGCTGATCTGGCCTTAAATACATGCATCTATTCATGAGTTTCAATCCACTCTTGGAAAATTGCATTCCGAATCACAGAACGGCTGCAGGACTTCTGCAGGCCATCTGGTTCAAATCCCTGCTCAAGCAGGGCCACCCAGAGCTGGTTGCCCAGGACCACATCCAGACGGCCTTTGAGTATCCAAAGAGGGAGACTCCACCACCTCTCTGGGCAACCGTTTCCAACTTGTTTCCTACGTTACCAGAAAGCCTCTGCAAGATATTATCTATATTTATAAAGAAAAGCATACATTTGAGAGCAGTAAAAAAGCAGTGGTAGTTTCACATTTACATTCTCTACGTTAAGCTATAGGTTTACTCTGCTGTTTCACGGGCTGAACTGTAACATTAGGGGACAGTTAGCACCAGCCCTTTGCCATTGTCTTTCCTCACACAAGAGGGTAACACCGCTGTTCTCGATACCACTGAACATACTACAGTCAGTGATGTCCACACAGAGTTTCTAGCACTGTATAACTGTAAAACAAGCAAAGATTTGTCTAGATTTGAATATAAAGTGGAAGAAGCATCCATCTGTCTTCACCATACCAGGTAACAACCGCTGTTTGGTACAAGTGGTCCTTGTACATTTTCAGATGCACAGTAAAGCTCTTTAACAAAATAAATTTTACAGTTCAAGATACTGCTAAGGTTTTCAATGTAACTAAATAGTATTTGCAACATATCAGTAAGCGGTTAAATTAACAGAAGGTCTTTGAAAAGTATGATACTGTCTATTTTAAGAAACAGAGCACGGTAACTACCGGCCTGAGAAAAGGTAAGGCATTTCATACTAGATTAACATTAGACATTTACATAAAATTGAAGATTAATTTAAAGATTCTCAGTATCATAAAATACCCAATTAAGGACGTTACCATTTCTGTCAGACTACTCAAAGAATTATCAAAAGTACAGACAAGTTAACTGCCTAATAAACCTTTTATATATACACACATACAGAAAACATTTTCATATCCCAATTATCCAGTGATGACATGAATCTTTTCTGTATTTTGTGATACTATTTTTTCGCTCTTACAAGTATTGCAAAAGATCCTGGGTGTAGCAAATGCAACTTTCAACAGATGGGAGGTAGCACTAAGCCTCCAAACACATTCACAATTTTTAAATGAAAAGTTATTGCTATACAATATAATGTGCACTTCCTTCCCTCCCTTTAAACATTCTTTCAGTTAGACAAGAGTTTTGGGGGTTTTTTAATTATTTTTTTACAAGAAAATAAGTGGCACAAAGTAATTGTTTAAACTGATGAACATTTGTCAAATCATAACTGACCTCATGGTATCAAGAAGTTACTCGGGCCTGAAAAAGTGCCTCCAAGATCTTCTTTAGCACAGCCTGTGCTAGAACTGAAGCTCTCAGAAGAACCTGGAGCAAACCAGTACCCCGAGTTTCACTCTCTGGACCCAAACGCTGGATGCGTCCATTACCAGCCATCGCTCTGGGGACAGCAGGGGAATGTAAAAGCAATAAACAAATTCAGGACATGCAAACCTCTCCAGAACCGAGTGTCAACTTGCAATTCCCAAGCTTACATTCCAAACTTATGTTGCCGCTTATGCTTTTCCAGAAGTTTTTTGGTAGGCAGCATCACATTACACTTCCCACACTTGTACTTTTTTGTGTGTGTTTTCACATGTTTTTGGAAAGCACTTTTATCTACTGTAGAAAATTTACATCTTCTGCATTGCAACTTTAAATGAGTCAGTAAGTGGCGCTTCAGGTGACTAGATGTGCGGAAAGCAAGAGCGCACTGACTGCACTTGAACGGCTTCTCCCCTGTATGAATTCTCAAGTGTGGCTTCAAGTTTCCATTGTGGGCTGTGGAATAGCCACACTCTTCACACGTGTATGTTTTGACAGGTAGCTGCTTTTGTTCGTAGAGACACACAGTAGATGAGCTTTCCTCACAAGAGTGTGAAGCCAGATGCTGTTTCAAGGACAGCCATTTGCTCGTTGAATAGTCACAGCTCCTGCACTTGAGATGCTCCATATTAAAATGCGTGACTCTGTGTCTTTTCAGGTGACTGGAAGTACGAAACTTCTTCTGACAAACACTGCAGCTGTAAGGTTTCTCACCTGTGTGAGTTCTTACATGTAGTTCAAGGTTGCTTAAAATGTAAGTAGAGTACTCACACTCTGCACACTGATAGAATCGTGGCTGACTTTGTGCTAGCAAATCATTTTCTTTGGCCCTCTGGACATCTGGCTGTACTCCACAGACTTCCGAACCAAGCAAGGAATGGACACTGCTTGAACCTTCCGAGGAACAAAAATCTCTTTCTGGACAGATGCCTACATGCATTTCATGATGCAATTCAAGATTCTCTAAATGGCTATCTACATAGAGGCTATGGCCAAACTCATATCCATTCTTTACGTGAATAAGGCTGTGTCTCTGCAAATGGTTTGATGTTTTAAATGTCTTATTGCATTCTTTACACACAAATGGTCTTTCATCTGTATGTACTTTTAGGTGCAGCTTAAAGTCACCATGAACAGCAGTAGCATAATTGCAGTGTCGGCACTTGTACATTTTGAATGTAGACAAATTGGAAGGCCATGTATCCTTTAAGTTTTCCACAAATTTATGATACGCATCATCATCTTGAACTTGTGAATGAGAGGCCTTGGAGTTGAAAAGTGGTTCCTCTTTGCAAATAACAGTGTCCATTTTGTATGAATTCAGAGGAACTTCTGAGCTAGTCCCAATAATAGGTAAGCTGTTGCTTCCATGGCTGTTTTCAGGGAATTTCTTTCCAGAGCACATTTTCTTATTGTCCCGCACATCACCTGCCCCCTCAGTGTCTACTTCTGAAGCCAGCATTCCCCCACTGAGACAATCATTGTCTTTACCAGAAAGAGACAGAGAAATACGGTCCTGGGAATCACTGTCAACTTTGCATATTTTGCTTTTATGATACCCATTGCTCTGATTCGTATAACCATTAGCAGTAGCCTTAAACTGTTCATGAAATTTCTTATGAAAGCCGAGATGTCCTCTAGTGTAGAACACTACGTTACACTCATCACACGTGTAATTCTTTAAAGGTCTTCGAGTTCTCTTTCTTCCACCTATGAAGTCGAGTTGCTGCCCTTGGCACGTTTCTTTGCCTGCATGTAATCTTCTGTGTCTCTTTAACCCAGCGGCACTTGTGAATGCTGACTGGCAGAACTCACAGGAATATGGTTTGGCCCCTGTGTGTATGTAGCTATGCCTTACCATGCTCGCAAAATATAATGAAAAAAAGGTGCAAAACCTGCACTGGTACAGCTTATACCCAGCGTGCCAGTACATGTGATTTAACAGATAGGATAAGCTAATGCAGGAGTAATCACATTGAGGACACTGGTAAGGTGGTTTCTCTTTATGTCCCTTCATGTGATGAATAAAAATCCTAGGATTTGATGAAGTGAAGAAACAAATTTTGCAGGAAAAACTAACTGGCACACCCAGAGGTGTAAAGTCCCTTTCAATTTTGATGAAAAATTTCTCATATTTACTTTCTTTTTTCTTGGTCTCAGATTTTCTTTCTTCAGATCTTCTCTGCCTAACTTTTCTCGCATTTATTCTATTTTTTCTTGCCTTTTGCAACTTAGTCATTTTCTTATGAAATTTAAGGTGATTCTTAAGGTTGACAGAAAAGAAAAAGGTTCTTTTACAAAAGCAGCATTTATGTATTTTCTTATCTTTATGAGCTGAATAAACATGTTTCTTTAGCTGTGCACTGCATTTATATACAGAACTACAAAACCTGCACTTCAAATTCAATCTTTCATGCTTATTTATAGAACAAGATGATTTAGAAAGAGGTTTGATGGTCACACTATTACTTAGCCATGCTAAACCTTCTTGCCGGCTTTCGAATTCTTTTGGGCTTGCATGAGAAACAACTTTTTGTTGCCGGTATCTTTTTTTAGGAAATGGTGTTAATGTCTTATAAATGTGCTCTCCAGTAGTATTTGATCCAGCAGAAGTGGAAGCGTTCATCTCTGGTTTCCCTACCTCTTTTAGCGATTCTTCTGAAGTAGGAGAACATCCATTAAGAAATGGAGCAGAACAATTATAGGTAAATTTCAGTTCTTCTTTCAAGCCATGTTCCAAAAGAGAACTCAGAGTTTCATCTTCAAATTTGCTTCTCTTTCTTTTTCTGTTATTAGCTTCATTATCTTCATTCTTTGAAGAATCAGGATCTACAGGGGGATAAAAAGTCACGTGCATGACATTTCATACAATCACCAATGTTCATGATTAATTGGTAGTAATAATCCCAAACTGTCTAACTACTTGCTTGCTCTTCACTCCTTTTGCTTGCTTAATATTTTCCTATTTCCACTTCTTTCCTAATGTCTCTCCCCATGTTTCCCCTGCCCAACATTTAAATAATGTTTTAAGAGAAGAAATCTTAGTTAGGAGTCTCCTTCTTTACAGTTCCTCTTTTCACTCAGAGCTCTGAACTTCACAGGACAGCACTGCATCCCCTACAGTTTTTAATGCAGGAGCTTTATGTCAGAATTCCTATGGAAGTAGTCACCGAACTTTGCTAGGGCTCCATTCTCACAAGTATGATGCTCCTTCTGCTGTCTTCTGTCTGTTAGAAGGGAAAATACTCTTAGTACTTCTCTACGCCTTTCTTCCTGAAGGACTTCCATCTGCTATAAGGAATGGTGGAGTTTAAACCTAAATTAGGCCTCTCCCAGTCTCTGCTTATATTGTTAAGAGTTACTGCCTGTTGGTTTTCTCTCCCCAGTACCTCTCATTGGGATAAAAAAAACTTTTAACCTAAGTTTTTATTTTCAGATCCTTTTCCCTAATGAAAGGCCACCCTTTTGGAAACTGCAGCAGAATGAAACAGTACCAATTTATTGTAGTTTCACTATTGTTCACAGGAGTCTGTGAAAGAACTAAGCATACTCCAGCCAATATTCTCTTCCTACTGCACACAATATTAATCTATGTTGAAATGCTTACTCTAAAATAAATGGGTTTGGCATTCTTCCTATACACATTCCTACCTATTTCAAAAACTTGAGATTTACCAGATTTCTTAAACTCTTGCACTAGTCTTATTAAGAAGTTACCTTCCATTTCAACAATTGTCTCCATGTCCTTGGGGATTTCTGGTTGTTTCTCTTGACTGCTAACAGCAAGAACACTTGCAACACTGACAAGTTCCTCTTCATGTTTGGATATCGCTGCCAATGTCAACTGCCTGCTTGTCTTGATGGTATCATCTCTACCCTCGTTGCTATCAGAGGAGAGGAGAGGAAGAATCTTCTGAAAGCCATCATCACCATCACATTCTTTTCTGTCACTGGTTTTGTTTATCTCTGTAAGCTCTGTTTTGCAAGACGATGTAGGCAACACATAATTTTGACTATATTTATCTGTGCCTGCATCATACCAATCACTTAAAGATGATTTTGATCTGTTACACACACTCTCAGCAACCCATTTTTCTTCAGAGTATTTCATGCTATTATCCGTATTTGAACCAGTCTTGTTTTCTTCCCAAATGCTTAAACTGTTACTGTCATTTGAAGGTGTCACATTGCTTTTTAGGAAAACGCCACTGTTTGAGTTAACCTCCTGCTCATCCTCCTCCTTCAACTTGGCAACCGACGCTGCTTCCTCCTCAGCGTCATCTTGGAGAAAATCGTCATCACTCAGCACGAAGACAGTGATTGGGAGAACAATTTCAAAGACATCCGACTCTGAGGACAGAAAAAGAGAGTATTAATACTATCTCCAAAGTACCTGAAGGAACCGCGGACCACCGACCCCCGCTGTGCCTGCGCGCCGGCCGGTGCGCATGCGCAAGCCCAGGCCGCCACCTCCCCGCCCACCCGCGGGATGGG
>NW_009205287.1:0-46004 GCF_000690835.1 Fulmarus glacialis
CCACCGGAAGCTGCCTCAGGGCCACTTCCGGGCGGCGGGCGCCATCTTGGGGCGGGGCGCAGGGAAGGGCGGGAGGCGCTGAGTGGTCTTTACAGTGCAGCGCTCTGAGCGCCGTTTTGTTTAAAAAACCACCAAAACAAAGAACCCCACACACGTCCATAGAGGTGGCTGCTGCTCGGGGCCACTGTGGCAGTGCTGTGGTGGCATTGCCACAGCCCCGGAGGCAGTGACTGGGAGTGCCTGAACCGTGCTCTTCCTTCACTTCAACATGGAGCTGGGCCGACAGACCAGGGATTTCAGACCAATTCTGTGAAGGGCTGGTGCACAGCCTGCTGCTTCGAAACGTGTTATGTACGACCACACCTCACCCTCAGAGGTTTCACTTCACAGATGTGAAGCGCAGGGAGGATGAGGCAGCTCCGCACAGCACAAGCATCCAGCACTCTGGCTCTGTGCTGGGTTGTACGTTTGCTCCAAGAGCACCAAAATGCTCCGAAATGACACCCGGGGCTTGCCATTAGTGCTTCCTCTGTGCTGAGAGGAATTTCCCAATGCTTTATATGAAGTACTGACAAAGATACGCGATTCCGATTAAAGGCTTCCTTCGGAAGAAATTGTTCATTAGACAAGACAGATATTGATAAACTAACACATGTATTTTTAAAAAGTGCAATGTATTAATAAACGTTTTTATATATTTTGGTCTCAGTTAAGGCTATTACAACATTAACAGTTCTGTAAACCACACAGAAAGTTGTCATAAAAACATAAAAAAAATAAGGCAACACACATTGACCTAAACTCACTGTTGGTCCCCCATTAGAGTCCATTATAAGGCAAATGGAAAAATGCATGGCAGCAGAGTCAGGGGACTTTTTTTTCCTGTACACTCAACCCATGTATTTTACCCAACATAAGTTTTATGTTCTACTTTCTTTGCAGGGTTTTAATTTAAAGAGAAGAATATTAACCCTTGCTTAACCCTCACAGTACTGTACATTTCCAGGCTGCCTTCCCAGCAGCCAGTTAAAAGAACATGAACAAGTTCACAGCCTTCAAAGGGTTAAAGCCAAAGCTGCAGTCATCTTCAAAAAAGTCCGGACAGCTTAAGTATTTCACTACTCTGTACAGGGAATGTGAGAGTAAGGGTCCGAAAACCTCCGTTTTACTTTTGCTGTGGGTTCGTATTCATCCAAAAGTTCCTGAGCGTGGGCCATTTCAGACCCTTGTGCAACGTATACAGAGTGGATTTTATCAGTTCGCCTTGCTGGCTGCTCCCTTCGTCTCACCGTTATTTGAGACTCTTCGTTAGCCAAAATCCTGCCCTGGGATTCTGTACATTTGAAAATCCCAGGAGGAAGTTTTATATTTGTTGTTGGCATCACTGGAGTTCGACGGGGCACTTTAATCTTGGACAGTGTTAAAGATGATCTATGTCTTGAAGCCAGGGATGCAGAGGAAGGATTTGAAGAGGTTTGCAAAAGAGAAGGCACTTTGCAAATGTCTTTGGCAGGCATACTGGAGCTCTGAGCACGGCAATGTAATCCAATAATTGCTTTAAAGAAACAAGAAACTTAGATACTGAAAGCATGCATAAAAACGTAACTTGATACAAGCAACTGTGACCAGTAACATCTGGTCACCTGGCTGTATGCAGTGGAAGATGTAGAATAAAAAAAAACACACACTACCTTAATACTGACCTTCGGTATCCATCCGTCCTGTTCTATCTTCAAGCAGGCTCTCTGTGCTTGCTGAGGTCTCAGAGTCTACATTTTCCTCATCAGAGCCTCGCTGGTCAAGCTCAGGTAACCGGTAAGTTATATCTTCAAGTAGCACTGTAGAAAGACAGTGTCTCTGATACGAGCAACTTTATGCAGCTTGCATTCAGAGGTAAACCTTCCTACATGTAGTCATTAAATATTAATTCTCACAGTATTTTCTCTCAGCTAGTCCTCTGCATTTTCCTTTTCACCTTCGTAAAGGCCTACAGAACATAATTAACTAGATCATTTTGGACAAGAAGTATACTGCTTTACTATCTGTATTACCTCCAACTGCAAAGGGCATGACCTACAGACAAAAGGTGTTTTCAAAGCTATGACTTACTTTTCTTCTTTTATTGACTGTATGCGATCAATGAGAATCTCCTTTTCCCGGTTATCAGCTTCAGAAACTTCCTCTTCTTCATGCAGTGAGTCCAGTTCTGAGTTGCCACTGTCATTTCCTTTGACCTGTGAGCTTTTACTCTGCAAGACAAATTTATGTGTAACACTTCTCAGTCATAAGAAGCTACACAAGTCTTGACTGTATACTAGTTGCAAGGTGGAAGACAAATGAGTAGGCCAAATGAAGGGCTGACAGAACTCATGAAGAGCTGTTAGTTATCCATACAAATGTTTCAAAAGGTAATAGAAATTTTTCTATTCACCTGATTTCTGGGGTTTTGTTACCTTTTTTGAAGCATAATAATTTGATTTGCCAGCCTCAGCTTAGTTTTAGTATTCACTTGTAAGTAATATTATTACATCCAATACAAGTTACATTCAGAATGTCTATAAAATACCAGAGTTATGACGGAACAGCAGCACTGCATGCAGTCTGGGGAGAAAGTTGCACCAATACATGCAGTCTTGATTGTTCAAAAGAGTATTTAAAACCAAGTTACAATACATGTAGTAAGTATTTTAGTCATGCAATAGTACCATAAGAAAAAAAACATGCACTCTTAACACAGGCAGTGTACATACCAGCATCCCCTCGTAAGGGGAAGAAAACCCAAGTTTTACAGGCCAGAGCTAGAGAGAGACGAAGACCAAATTCACTATCTGCGGCTTCTGATCAGACAGAGTTTGGTTTATTTTAATCAGTACAACAAAAACAAAAGAAAAAGTGTATTTGCCCTAATAGAACGCGCAGATTTTTGTCCACCATCCATCTCTGGAGTGAAGGAACTCCTTTGCCACGTGAAAGACCCAGCAATCCTACTTCTACTGATTGAATTATATGGGAATAGATTTTGACCACTACAAGAGCAGATCCCCACCCCTGCGCCCTTCATTTATCAAACAGACTCCAGTGCAGCTGTATATTTAGCTCCTACCTACAGCTTTGGGCAAGTCCAAATGCCTTTTCTTCTTATCTTGCAATTGATCTTTGACTTACTGAATGGGGTGGACAGGACAAATTAGCAGCACATGCCTTCCCAAGAAATTGGTGGGATGCTTTCTGCTGGATGGTGTGGTTCTGTGGTTTATTTCAACACTTACCGTATTCTGCCGAAGCAATGACAGTCGTCGAAAAGCAATGCTCTCAGCTGCTTCCAGCTGATTTATTTCATCCATTTTTATCTTGTACTTCCTTATCTGTTCCTTTATGAGCATCTCTACACACCTGGACAAAAGGGCAAGAGTTTATTGAGCAGCCTCATACTATAAATGCTCTGGGGACAACCATGGTGGGATGAGATGCCTCTCCTGGCTTGGGGATGTCTGACACACACACACGTGGATGGCATGCAATCAAAGTCTCCCAATGCATGCCTTACAAGGGGTAGCACTCCATGGTACAGGGTGAAGAGTCCAAGACGGCAAGCAAAACAGGACAGACTGTTAAAGGTAATGGCACATGTTCTTCCTGGGATAACCTGAGCCTCTCACGCTGACTGTACACAACAATGGTAAGCAAACAGACATTACCATGGCTGCTAACTGCTTCTGCTTCTTCTACCTGTCTTCCCTGTGCTGGCACAGATTGGTAGATACAGAATGAGCCTGCAACTGCCCTTTTCCACCTCTATGGCCCCACGGGTGAGTAAGAAGTTACAAAAAGTTGTCATTTTTCAAACTCTGTTTTCATTGGAGGCAGATGCAAGGCCAGCCATGCAGTGAAGGATGGTGAGGGGCATTCAGAGAGCCAGAGCTGCTGGAGGGGGAGGAGAACAAAGAGGATCAAGGACAGAACCTTCTTCAATTCAAGGAACAACACAGAAGAAATTATCAGGGGTTTCCAAGTATGCAGGAGACAGTTTAATTCTATATCCTACTGTTTATTATGGCTTGAATATCAGCAAAAAATGTATGAATAGTGTACAATCCCCCCAAAAGATTATCTTGATGTAAAATACAAACCTGGTATTTAAGACTTGTAAGTGATCCTACTTTATGCTTTGCAAACTTCAGACAGGTGGAAGGAGTCAGAGAAGGCCGTATAAATTGGCAGCACTAGCACAGCCAGAATTTAGCAACTCTTAACCCTCAGTTTCTCAGCTTGATATAAATAACGTTGTAACAAATGCAGATAGTAGTACTGGCTTTCATATTTCAGTATTTTCATATTTCAAAGTATTACTTTGCAGCAGACTGCTAAAACTTACATGGTTGTTTTTGAAACATCCTTCATGCTGGTTAAAGGGTCAGAGGTATCAGGACAACGCAAGAGGCATGGAGCAAAAACAATGGCCAAGGCATTGGGTGACATACGGTTGACATCTTCTATCAAAGCCACTCTGAAATTCAATGTTGAGGAAAAAAAAAAAAAAAAAATACTTTTTTTAAGCGAACCTTGCTAGAATACAAGCAATCTGATCAAACTTTGCCAGAGTTCCCAAATAACATGTAAGGAGGCCTCGAGGGTACTAAGTACGTACAGCAGTTCAAAGAATTTCACACCTGCTAAGTAGACAAAATTTCATGCATTAAAAAAAGGAACAGGAAGCCACCCATGTTAAGCTAGTTTGGTAGTCTCTGAGGTATGTCTGGTGAGTCAGTGCCTCCTCTTTAATAATCCCTTTTCCCTATCTTCAGAGGGCCACTCAGAAAATTCTCAAGTTCCTTGGATAAGAGCAGCCCCTTTACCAGTACCATTTATCCTTGCTCCCAAGACTAGCATATGTGCGAGCATTTATAATCCTTATGCAGTCCCTACCAAGTACGCTAACATCCTCAGCTCACTATGTACCCATCCATATAAATCCTGGTGTTCAGGCGACTCACCTAATCTTTCAGATCTACCTTTTCTTCAAAGTTGTTCTTACCTGATTTGATACAAATACACCAGATGGTAGAAGTAAGCATGCGGCTGTTCTTAAGCACAACTATCAACTTCAATTCTTTCATTTCTAAAGCAGCAGCACAATCCCTACACTGACACTCAAGGGTTTTAAGTTTTTAGAAAGCTTCCAAGAGGGACTCAAAAAAGTCACATGGAGTTTCTCTCCAATTGAAGTAATTAAACTCATTACTTGACCAGATGGAAGATGAGTCGCTCCAAGGTATTATGATTTGCTTGTGGAAGCTGTTCAAGGACACTGTAAATGGCACAGAGTTGCTCCTGTTTTTCTGGTAGTTCTGTACGAGGGGAGAAAGCACAAGATCATAATTGCTGTGCAATGCTAGTGGAAAGACGCCAAGCACTTTCTGACATTGTCTCAAACTGTCTGCAACAGATAGAAATAAAATTCTTAGAAGCCACACTGTCATTTTATTTACCAGTTGTTATAACTGGATGTTAAAGTACCCCTCATGGCACTGCAATTTTCCTACTTTTTCAGATGCTGCTGTTGTTAGCAACCATCAAGTGATGCCTCAAGATCTCCAACAATATTTAGGGTGCCTTACTCCCACTGAAGTTAAACGAATCTAAAGATTTGCGATATCTGGCTTGCTAGATCTGGTCCAGAACATCAAGGAGAAGAAAAAAAACTGTACGAAGGGATAGCTGTATAGTGACATTATGCTACAAAAAACCAGGAATCCTAAAGCAAGGTCAAGCAAGCTAGAGGAGAAATTCCCTGAAAAGTGTTTTATATAAAATGTCTAAAATCATTGCTGGAAGGAAGCTGTTTAGCCAACATGGGCATCTTAGAGGTTCTTTTTCCAAGGACACAGTAAGTTAAAGAAAAAACATTACTTCAAACATTTCTAAAACCTACCTACAGCTCGGAGAAAATCATTGTACTGCGCAGATGTCATTAGTGGATCTGGTAACTCCCGTAGCCATTGCTTAAGGATCCCCGTAATAGTGTGAATAGGGTAATTCTCCAGTTTCACTGAGTTTGGATCTGAAAAGAAGTGTTTTATTTAGAGCAGTTCATTCCTTTGATGTACACAATGGGACCCCAAAGAAGTAAGATTAGAAACACTCAAATCTCCCATTCACAGAATCCAAGTGGCAATTCAAAAGAAATAAAAAGTCTGCTGATAGTCACTTATATGTACTAAGCAGCTTTTTCCAGCCAACAAAAATAGTACAGCCTTCATGGCCACCAAAGAGCTGTTTTTAAAATACTAAAAAATGGCAGATACTTTCAGAGAGAAGAGAATTGCAGGGAAAACTGATATCATGCAAGGCAGTCAAAAGGGTGGACAACGTTGCCTGACCTGCTTGCAGCAACTGTTTCAGCTCCTTCATACGATTTGCTGATCCTGATTTCCTGTAAATGCCTTCTGTATAGAGGCCGTGCATCTCCACGTACTCTAGCAACTTCTCCATTACAATGGGGACTGAATTTCCCTCACTGGTCAGGGAACTCACACACACTCCAAAATGACGTGGTTCTGCGTCTTGTTCATTCTGGAATTGATACAGGTCAAGCATTGTGAATACCTGTTCCCAAGCTAGAAAATTTCATTGTTTCATGCTACAATTAGCTTATGCTTCCAGAAACAAAAGCTGTTTTGTTCTAGCTTGCTACAAGCCTTTTTCATAAGGCAGATTTCCTGAGCTGCAGCAATAAAGAAACTTTATGGTACACATGGAAGGATTTTTTTAACAGTTTGTCCAACACAGCACACATACTCTAAAGGAAGAGTTCCCAAATTAGCTCGAGTATCACCTTTTAGAAGAATGTTCTGTTTCTGCAGCTGCAGGGCCTGCCTCTGACTATATGCACACAGAGAAGGGAACTGTTTAAGCAATTTTTATTCAGTGCCTGGACATCCACTGTTCATTTGCTGAGAAAAAAAGGCAGCATTTTGCATGCATCACTTACGGTATCACAGCACCGCATCCCCGATCTACAGTTCATACCTTTTTTCCGCAGGAGGTACAGCTGCTCTGGATTTTGGACATGCATTTCTTGTGACAAGTCAACTTGCAAACTAGAGAAAGGAGCAATTGTTACAAGCATTCCAAACCGCATTAAAATGCTAAGTATCTTGTCTTATTCACTTACTATATAACCTGCATGTACTGTTCACTGAGCCCCATCTGTACCAGCCAAAGTTACAAGTGATCTGCACATTTAAGTGGCAAGAATGAGGGTTTTTTACTTACCACTGCAGAGACAGGCCTTCTCCATGGGCCAGATGTAGGATGAGCAGTGTTCACATGATTGCCGTATGCTCACTTGGTAGTTTGTGAACACGTGGCCATTGTGTTCTTCAATCTGGTGGGAGACAGGAAGAAACTAATGGACTTTTTTTTGCCTTTTTAAATTATTATTAGTTTTAATAAAACTATCTACCCTTAGATTTTTCCATTTTTATTTTACAATTACAGCTGATGGCTTTGACCTTGAAACCAAATTTCAGTCTATCTTAAAGCAGCTGGGTTTGCTGGGTCATTTCATAATTGACTGGCCACCTTGGTTAAAGTTCATCAGTGCAATACATTAGCTACAGTTTGTTATTAATATTTAGTAGTTGTCTTCCTTTAAACAGTCCCATTATTGAGAAAGCCATTATGTTCTAAAAGATGCTATGGACAAGCAAGAAAATGCTAGAGTACCACCTATCCCTGCATAAGCAAGATCTTTAATTTATGGAAAACAGTTTTATATTGTGTCACATCTTCATAAAAGAGGTAAGTGATTTAGCATGCAAATAAAACAGAATTTCAGTACAAAAATCAAGCTCTTTCAAGAGTGTTTTTCTCTGTGTTCTGTGAGTGCAGCTAAGGACTTGGATTATCACAAAAAGAAAAGTACTTACCGCACGATCTTGTTTTCGTTTCTTCTTCTGGGCTTTGGTTTGCTGCAGTGGAGTACAGAACTGGCATTAGTCTTTGAAATTCAGACATTCCATTCCCTTTTTTTTCCTATTCAGTTTCCCAGACTCTACTTCACCTCCAGACATTTAGGCACTATACTGCAGCTTCACCTTGTTATGAGGGTTGTCTGAGCTCACACTGTCAACTTCCTAAAAATCAACGGAGCTCACTGCATGATGACAAAGCAATTCCATCTCTAAAACCTTCAGAGAACTCCTAAGTTTTCAGCAAAGAAATGTGCAAACTTCTTAAGATTCTGAAAATATTAAGAGCATGTTAAATAACGAACAGTTCCAAAAGGTGTAGCAGCATTCAGAATTTGTTATACGCATGATTTGTGCATGCAAAGTGTTTCCCAAATAACGGAGAATGCTATGGAAAAGCTTTCTGAGGTAACACAGGTTCCTTATCCTACGAGAATAACATTGTTTAACCATCCCATAAGCCAGAAAAAGAGTAAGTTTTATACCTTGGGCTGCTCAGACTCCTCTTTTTTTGTATATCCTCTGATGAACTCATCCAAAAGGGATTGGAAGAGATTCAAAACCAGCTTCACTTCTTTCTCTTCCCTTTTTTTGGCCAGATTTGTAACTAGAAGCTGGTAATTTTCCACGAGATCTTTGTAGCCAACATGGATTTGCCCATTCTAGAGAAGGAACAAATATTGTTCAGAAGACAGTTGATACTGTCTTTTGGATACAGTTGAGACAGTTTCATATTTTTATGTGTTTAAGGTCAGAGGTGAGAAAGCACACTCATGATTAAAGTAAAAGATAACAGCCCATGACAGAAACAAGTTAGCACACTTCCCTACTACACTGTAGAAGGGCACTTGGCTGAGACAAGGCAGTGTCGGAAGAATATTGGAAAAGCTGTTGGCACCTCTCTGGTGTTTAAACAGAGCAACATGAAGATGCTGAAGACAGTAAAATCCATCCATTTCTAAAAATAAGTTACAGCTGAGTGAATGAGAAAAGGGAAACAAAACAGTCTGCTTAAGATTACAGCAGAACTGTAAAATGTTCTTTTTCAAGTCTAACATTCAGCTTTGAATTCTATGCTAAGAATTGCTGAATTGCTTTGTAAAAGAGCTGTAGGTCAAGCATTAAACTGCACATGACTCATTTATTACCTACCAACTTTTCACTTTATTGAGACTTACTACTTACAGGAGCAGAGTACATAGTCTTGATGTTTCCTCTAAACTTCTCTGTGGCTTCAAAAAACAAACATTCAACACCAGACTTCTGGGAGCGTAAGTCATTGATCTAGAAGGCAAATACATCTGCATCAAATTTCATTAAAACAAGAACATCCAACCAGTGTTAAATTTCAGTCACTGGGCTTAGTCAATTATTGGACCTTTTCAGTTATTTAAAACAACATTTCTTAATGCACTGTGATGATACAAAAATAGGAGTCACGTAGTTAGGCTCTAGAGAACTTAATTTCCTTACAACTCAGGCTTTTTTTTTTTTTTTTTTCAAAAAAAAAAAAACCTTTTGCTGCCCACTTGTTTGTAAACAATTGAAGAACTAACATGAATGCCACCAGGATTTAATGTAATGTAATGCATTCAGAGACTTAAAGGAAGGAGTAAGAAGGGCCTTAATACAGACCTAATTCAGTCAAGCTATCAAATCAATTCCCCTTTGCTTTAAATCGTAATATAAACTTGCACCTAGAAAAGTAGTCTTTAAAATTCCACACAAACCGTGAACATAGATGTGAATTTTTACCATAGTTGAGTGCCTTTTACCTTGTTTAGGAGGAACTCATCAAGATGTTTCAGTTCATTGGCATTTGCAATCTCACGGACCATGGAAGCTCGCCAATTCTGAGACACACTTGAGATCTTGCTGATCTTTATAGTACGGTTCTTCTTTGTTTTACTGCTCTCTTTCACATGGCGCTCCCCTGCTTGGAGGCGACTTGGCTGTCCAGAAGAAGCTAGGAAAGAAATTAATTTATACATTAAAGCAGGATGATTGAATTCTGCAGTATTTGTCTCCATGCAAAACATCACAGAAAAGATGGATATTAGCAAGCTGGGGATTAAGTCACAGAAACCCACCTTCTGAAACCTTCTGGGTTCCTCCTGTTTCTGGAAAGAGGACACAAGATACAAGGGAGAGGCCATCTCCTTCATCAATCACATCAGGACTCTCCTTCGGAATTTTCTTGTCTGGCTTTTTCCCCAAAAGTCTACGCAAAGGACTTTTAAAAGCAGACCTGAACATAAAAGCAGACACAAGTTTGTCATATTAGTAATGGAAGCTGGCTCTACTACAAGAAAATGCTCTTTTAACAGTACAACTAACACCCACAACAGGATTAACCTCTATTGTGGATATTTCCTCTAAGGTCCAACCTGCAGAAAAACTGAGCAGCAGAAAAAAAGGAAGACAACCTGAAAGCACATGTGGACATTCTGATATTTACTAAATTAGAGCACTACCTTCAACATACACAGAGACAGCACATCACATATCCAAGACACCATTTCTGGCTCAGGAAGTCCCTGAGTTGCAGAATGCCAGAAGTTGGAGGAGCAGGCCAGGGAAACAGCACCACATGCTTGCTGGGTTCTTAAGCTTTTCTCTTGGTGTCTTATTTCTCAGTCTGGATGACAGTACACTACATGGACCTTTGATCTGAGCCTATATGGTGGTTCTTCACTTAAAAAGAACCAGTTCAAAGACAAGTGTTATGCAAGAAGCAGAGAATGTCTTCCTCAACAGGGTCAGATATCATGCTTACATCAACATGAAGATCTAGTCAACGAGCAACACAGCCACTCATGTAGCTCATGTCAACACATCTCTCTCCACAATCGCAGTCTCAAGACTCAAGGCTCCATTCGAGTACCAGTAGAAAATATCTTTTTTTTTCATTTTCTTAAAGGCAGGCCAGTCACACACAGAATACATACTTGGCATCTATTTGCTGACTTGCTGACTGCATGGAAACGGCTGCATCCGAGGTAGGTAAGAGGTCACTGGGCTTCTTTTGCACAGGATATTTCTTGTTGCCTTTTTCTTCTTCCATCGTATCTGGTGATTGCTACAATAGAGAGAAGGAGTCAAAAAATGACATATTGAGTGAAATAGATTCTTTAAATGGTTTTAAAAACTAGAATGGTGAAAAAAAAGTTTGCTTCATCAAGACAAAACACTTAACCCAATAGATATTAGCTTACTAATATAAGATCCAAGTATATCTAATGCTTTGATCAAGGGTCCATTTATTAAAAATTAATTTTTCAAACTCTTGTATAATATTTGCTAATGAAATTTTTTACATGGCTATCAAGCCAAAAAAACCATCTGGAAGGAACACAGGCATACGGAACACACTATAGCCAATTATTTACAAATATTTAATATTTATAAACATGAATAATTAAGCATAAATATGCACAATAGCATCAGTACCTGATTCATGGCAACAGACTGGGCAAGTGTTGAGAGATCACTTAATGAAGATGAATTCCCCTTCTTTCTGTAATGTTACAAGATTAGTTTCAGATTATATATTTTATAGAAGTCTGTAGCCTCTTAATATTTACCACCTTATAAATAACCCACATATCAATGTTAGATCTGAGAGAGAATCCTGATCAACTCTTGCAACTCACTTTTAAACGCAAAACGTACTGGAGAAGTAAAAAAATGGGTATGTCAGATTTCCTGCCATATCAGAGGGATGATGCTTGCAAACTGCAGGTCACTAAAACCTTGTTTTCAATGGACAAGACACATGAAAATAAACTCGAGGCACTACTTCACCTAAAGCCCTGACTCTCCAATTTTAATTCAGCAAGGCAGGCTTTGTATCTTTTGTTAGCTTCTGAAAACATTCTACCCATACAGATTCAACTGCAGGACAGGGAGCCAAGAAAAAGCAGCAGTTGTTCATAGCTCTATTTTCTCCCATAACATGTCCAGATGTACAGGCTATCAGGAGTTCTCCATCTATTTTTAAATATTACAGGTATCTGTTTTCTGAAAAAGTCAAATTAGGAAGCTGCCCTTACTCTAGCTGATCCTGAGGAGACTTATCCGCACATGTTCTTTCATCCAAAGACTGACTCAGCATATCATTCTGACCAGCATCAGACTGTCTCTTTCCTTTCCACTTCTCTCTCTTGTACTTTAGTTTCCCTGGGTCATCCACATATCTCTGGATTGGGGAAGAAGTGGGACTATCCAGATCTTTGGTTGCCTTCTGAACAAGACGTTTGTTTTTATCTGCCCAGCATTCAGCTGGAGTTTGAAAGCTTCCAGTAGCCGATAGCGTATTATGAAGATTCAGTGCAAGATTTGTCGGCCTTTCAGGGGAGTTAAAGCTTTGGCTGCCTTTTATCTGGTTATTTTGGTTCCCTTGTGTTGTCATTTTATCAACTGCCTTATCATCTACTTTTTCCCCTTCTGATACAGGTGGTTGCTCAGGAATAGAACTGCTTTCTTTTATCTCGCTTGATGGTGGTGTGTCTGAAAGAGCTTTTTCTTCACTTGGACTTTTCTCTCCCTTGTTGCTTCCTTGAAGGACAGTATCTTGTGCTGTGGATTTCTTTGACACTGGAACAGTTTCCAGGGCCTCTTCAGAAGAGATTTGTTCCTCATGGCACAGTAAAGATGATCCTTCGAAGGAAAGCAGGACATGCTTATTCTGTAACTCATTATGTTCCAGCCCCCTCTGCCGGCGAGATTCACGTTTCTCCCGGCTGTTTGTTACTTTCTCAGAGCCCTCTGTCACGTTCTTCTGGGGTAATGTGGCTTTTTCAGATGAGCTCAGGTTTTCAGCTTGCTCATTTGCAATTTGGTCTCTGTTCCCAAAAACTTGATCCAGCTCTGACTTGTGTTTAACAGGCAACTGATCTGTTGCTGGTTCACTGTGCTCGTCCTTGCTCATATCATTCTCTCCGTCTTGATCATCCTGCATTTCTCTCTGCTTTTCTTCAGCTTTCTGCTTTTCTATAGCCATTTTCTGAAATCTGTTAAGAATTTGTAAGATGAAAACACAAATATTTAATGCACAGTGGTCAAGAAAAGTACCCAACTTTTAAAATGCAGCCTAAATAGCAATACAAAGTACAAACACACTTACAGTCCCAGTATGACTGCACGGAGGTCTGCTTATTAGGACTGGCATGCATCAGTGCAGCTCAGCTGAATAATGCTCAAGTACTAAGTGCTTAACCAGTTTCCACACACCACTAGCCATTTGATACTGACTGCAGTATCACATGGTAATAACTATCTTTAAGTTGTTTACTAAGTCAACATATCACACAGAAACTGAGCTTGGCAAGTGAAGCCAAGTAGCTAAGTTGTTAAAATGCATGTTTTCATATCATATTGCTCCTCTTCCTTTACCTCTTACGCTGTAGATGCCCTCTGACCAGGGCCTGCAGAAGACAAATTCTCCTCTTCTGCTGAAGGTAGCATTTTCGCTCCCTGTATCTTCGCCATGCTGACTGAATATAGATGGCAGCATTATTCCTCTGCAGTGCCATCCTAACATAACGGGAACGCCAGCAAGCCTAAGAAGGGAGATTTCTAAAGTAAGGGAAGGGTACTTGAAGGTGGGGAGTATTATTTGAGGGGGTTGATTTGTTTGTTAGGAAAAGAAAATTGGCAATTCTCAACGATACCTGTAAAACAATGGCTGCCTGCCTTGTTCTGAGAAAGCGTCTCCTTTCTAAAACCATCCTGAGCCAGCTCTGAAGGAGAATGATCTTCCTGATCACTTCTTTGTGTAGTGTATCCTGTAGTATCTGCCGTTCAGCCTCTTTCATAAAAATCTGCTCAGTTAAAGAAAAGTTCATCAGGAAACAGTTACTAAGCACCTTTCCGCCCCCACCGGAGGCATCTCCACAAGCTAAAAAATTAGAATGGTAATACTTATTACTGAACCAAGCCTTATCCGCTGACAGCAATTAGCACACCCAAAAGTAAAAGTCCTTTTGTTTTATCAAATCTCAGTGTTCAGATTCTAAAACGTACAACTGTACTTACAGCCTTCAAATCATAGAACCCTTCTAAAATGAAAATATTGACTTGTTTGACAAATGCCAATAGCAACAATTTCCCAAAAGTAATATCCATACAATACAGAATTGTGCTGTATTGCAAGAAGACAGGTTAGCATCAAAAACAATGAGGCAACTACTAACATCTGTATCAACATTTACAAGAGTTAAAATAGTTAATTAAATACAAAATGCAGAAAAGAGCAACACCTGTAAATGAACTGCACTAAATTTTGCAGTGTACATCAGTATTTCTTATTGGCTTATGGGAAGTTTCACAGACCTTGGTCATCCCTATTTGATAGTAGTTTTCATCCAGTTTTAGTTTATTCAAATAAACACAAATGTCTTCCTTAGAGGCTTTAGCATTTTTGGGCAGTAACACCTGAAACTGGTCTATGAATTCCTGTGAAAAGCAGAGATAGCAAGAGATCAAAGTTACAAGGCAATTCACTAGTTTAGAGTTTTAACTAGATTTCTAAAATTAAGCTAAGATATCTGAGCTATACGGGTTTGAAAGTACTTATTTCTCACTCTGAATTGAGCTATTTTTTCCTACTCTGTAAAATGCAGGCTTCATTCAGCCTCCAATTAACAGTAAATATCACCTATATGTGATCTATAAAGCTACATGCACAGAGTATTCTATAGAAAACTAGTTCACATACGGAGACAGTAATGTGCAGCATTGATTGCTTATACAGCACTCAGAATGCTTTCCTTCATGCAACAAGCAGAACAACTTACTGGTGGATGACTCGCACAATAGTTTAGACTACAACTTGTTACCATGCAGGCTCTGTCAAAACTACAATGAATTTTTACAGTTCATCCCAAGTGGTCATAAGCTTCATATGAAGAGACACACAAAAGACACTGAGGCAATGCACGTTTTTCCAAAAAGAACGGATATTTCTGAAAGCGTAACCCACTTCCAGTTCCTCACGTACCTGGAATGTATATTTGGCACTGTAGCCAGATCTTCTGATTCGCACAGTTTCTAGCATGCCAGTGTATCTTAACTGTTGAAGCACCAAGCTTTCATCAAAAAGCATCTCTTTCTGAAACAGATCAGCAGTCAACAGCTATTAAATGCCTGAAGAGTCCTATTTCTGTCCAGTAGAAAAAGCACATTCTGTTTTCACACCCTAGTTACCTTCCTCCTTGTACAGAATGACAGTGAACAAGTCGAAAGAGCTATATTACAGGGCTAGAAGACTTAAGATCCTCAGCAGTCAGATCAACTAAGCTCTTAAGGCAATCTTACCTTCTCAGCGTTGGAGCGGATGCAACGGATGAAGAATGGCTCAGCTTTACCCAGTGTCTCCAGTAACTTATTAAGTGAAGTCTGAAATGAAATATTCAGAAACATTTTCTTCTTCAGATATCAGCATTTTGAATTGCATTTGACAGCAGTACAGCTTCTTCCTCAGAAATAAGGTTGTTTCAGATCTGATGGCTATATAAAATCCTATTTCATTCAATATAGACATTCTCCCATACTGCACAGCAGATTCCTGTATTTGTTTTTACCTTTCCTCAAGATAATGAAAAGTGAGCTTTGCATATGCTGTTATAATAGCACTAGATCTGCATACAAGGATGAAGCCGATTGTACAGAGAACTAACATAGTTCATAACATAAGGGTAGTCTCTAAATATAGTCTATCTTTAATCAAGTAATAAATGCTACTTCAAACAAATCCCAAGAATAAACACCATTTTGTTTTTTCAAGCAAGATCAGCCTAGATCAGACCAGGAAGGTCTGTTCCCAGGAGGTCAGGGTGCACCCAGAGGTGTGTACCACCACATCAGGCACCTACCTGGAACTGTGCACTTATGCTAGGAGGTTTCTTCTTTTTGTGTAAGTGCAAGAGGGATTTTGTAGTTCGATCATGCAGAGTCATGCTTACTATAAGCTTCAGAGATTTGGAATCCAGCAAGTTCTAGAAGAAAGTTTTCATAATCAACAAAGTGCAAATCTCTTAACTGAAGGGGAAATATTTCCGTCTGCATCAAAATGAGCAAAAATCAAACCAACTACCTAGAGCTCCAAATTCAGTGCCATGTTACACTTCATGACTATTTCTATTTTGGACCAAAGCATCTTCTTAAGAGTGAAACTTTTCCATTGCCCCATCCCAAGAGTGTAAGGTGAACATGATCACTACATTTGCCTTCTGTGACTTTATTAGAAATGACTTTATGTATTTATGGCATCTCTAGCCTAATTGAACAGATGACAATTCACATTTTTTTTCCTGTTCAGCTCTTTTTATAAAGGTGAACATTTACCTATCCTTTAGATTGTCAAAAAGGAAGTTTTAGAGGATAAATGATACAACTTCCCTACTCTATGAAGCAGTATTTTCTGAAGTGAGTTCTGTCAACCAAAATGAATGTTCACAGTGCAAAAAAACAAAACCCAAGAGAAATCTAAATTTACTGAATAACTTTACCTTGGGAATGATCTGCTTTTGTTTGATACCTCTACTTTTCCTGTTAAAATAAAGATCATTTAAGAAAAAAATACACACGATTTTTGGTTATTTCAGCAAGCCATAAGTTGGTGCCATTTATGAGGCAAGATGAAGGAGAGAAGAAAATTAGCACAACAGCATCAGGGTGTGTTCATGCACATCTCTTACAAGTGATCAATGCAAGAAATGCAAACTGCTTCGCAACAAGAATTTTTTTTTTTTTTTAAGTAAATTCTGTAGGTATTGGAAGCTTTCAAAAGTGAAACATTGTCTCTAAAGTTAAAGCTATTAAAAACTGCACTGTTGTATAGGCTATTTTTGTGCAAGTTATTCTATTTAGCTAACTGTACAGTCATGTAACTCTCGTCACAATACTAAGGCACTATCAAATCAAAATACTTGATTGAGAAGTTATTGCTGCTTGCACCAGAACCCCGTGAAAGCACTTAACTGCTCACAGAAGGACAACTCATGCCCCAGCATTCCACTTACGAATTCTGATACGTCTGAGATCGTCCCCAGAACTTCCTGGGGCACTACACAAACCTCAGGCATAGCTCTCATCCACACAGAGACAGTGAACTAAAAGCAGAAGCTGTCAGAAACAAGGCTGTAGTTCACATCCTCCTAATTCTAAGCATGTTAACTCCATGATGTAATGCATGTTCCAACTCCATGCCACCCAGTTTACATTTATTTATTATATAACGGACCAGACTGATTTTCTTACACACGCATAGGTGTGCACATGTAAAGAGTCTTAATCCAGGAATATACATAGCATTGGCATCCTGAAGTTCAGGAAACCATTAGTTATAACTTGTGAGAGATTCCATTGTCGAACGTTTTGCAACAACAAACTTGTACTACATACTTGGGTTTTAAAGCAAGTTTACATGAAAAATAGGTTTAGCTTTCAGCTAATACAATGAAGCAGCAAAGCATTCTCTATAGCCTTTATATTTTTTAGAAGGAATTATTTTGTTCTTAATTGTCTTATTTAGTTTTTTGCAGAAGACAAACTTGGGACAAGTTTATTTTCAATGGACTAAAATAACTGCTTGGTTATTGTTGCACTTTCAAAGCGATACCTAGAGCACCAGAACTCACATGAAGTGGGAGCGGTGTTGAAGTCGACTGAGTGACCGAAGCAGCTTACAGGGATCATCACCCTGCCATGGAAGTCCTTTTATACTTGCGATGATTTGTTCATGCATGTCTCTAAAATGATTCACAGCAAAACAAAGATGGCAAAGATACACAGCCATGAGAGAGGGGAAAAAAGGAGTTAAAACCCCAAAAGATCCCATCACCAAGTGTGCTCCAAACAGTAGCAGGTCAATCCCAGACTACTTTTTCCTAAGCATGAATGATTCTCATGTCAGGTCAGCACTTTCTACTCTGTTAGTGCCCTAAAATTTAATTACCAGGGTCTCATACTAAACTTACTCTCTAATTCTACCTTTTCATGTAAATTCAGAAAACAGAGGAAAATTTAGCAAAATGTACTTAATGTGTAAGGAACCTTTTTGTTGAGCTAAGTAGCCTTTTCAGATAGATATAAGCTTCTTTATAATCAAGCAGTAAATATTTTTATATATAGATTTGACTACTAAAATGAGGCTGCTTAAGCAGACTTACATCAGAAAAGTAAGTTAAAAACTACCTATTACAGGAATACTTGATTAAATTTTGTTTTTCATTTGCATTTCAAACTTATTCACACGTTTAGCTTTTCAAAGTATGCCTGGGATGGTCCCTAATTCGTGGCAGATTCCATTATTTTAAGCATGCATCGTGCTTGTGAAGTGTTGCGTCTTGGCACAGAACTTACCTTCTTTACTCTCCAGAGAGGCACAAACCAAAAATAACAGAAGCGTAAGAATCACTTCTGACTGTTACGTGCTATCACCATTCTGAGCTGCTCACTGAGGTAGCAATATTATTACAGACAGTTGCTTGCTTCCCTTGGTACCTCTCAACATTTTTGAGTATCAAGATTTTGGTTTAAGATATCACAAAGAAACAGATATGTTATGCTATGACCAATCCTCTCACCCAGATTGTATCTTTAGTTCTTAGTTGCCACAAGTGACAGAGACTGTCCAGGATGAAGTAATTATGAAGCAGCATGAAGTCACTACTTTATGTGTACTTCATGGCTTCACTTTTACAGAGAGCATGCTCAGAAGGTCAGTCTGCCCAGGAATGTGCCTCCCTGGCCTTTAAGTGCAGGCCTATTTCTACTTACTTCTTGTTTTCATAAAAAGAAATGATGTCTTCAAAAGCATTTATATCGAAATCCTCAGAACAATCAAATGAGAAATCAAGCATTGAGCGGCTGCAAAAGGAACATGTATAAAACCTGAATACTCCATAAAGGCAAATATGCCTATACAGAGCAACGTGTGGAGGCAGTTCTGTAGGACTTGCCCTGCCTCCTAATCATGTCATAAGGCTGCAAAAAACATGAGTGCTCCTACAAATCCTTCAGTGACACAGACTGGCTGCAGAGGAACAACAATGCTAAAAGCAATATCTACAAAATACAGACAGAGAACTCAAAAACCCAGTGGTAAATGGAACTGAGGCTATGTCACCAATATTTGGTAGTACTGGGTCTTACATAAAATAAGCTAGAGTATTGTTTTGATAGTATTAAAAAGGCCAAACAAAACAAGACAGAAGAAGAATAAGACTTGCTATCCTTGTGGAAAGATCTAGTTGACATTTGATGTATGAAAATGCGACTCAGCAATTCAGGTCTTTTCCCTGATATGGGTTAAGTATGTGTTTCTCACCGATAAACTTTTTCTACTGGTGTATTTGATCTCTGGAGTTCTCCAAGGGGAACTCTGGGTCCTTGACGTACCACTCCTGTTATGAAATAATCAAGAAGTTGAAACTTCAGGGAGGTCTGAGAAAATCAAAACCAGTGATAAGACGAGCATGCATACTAGAACTAGTAATACCTTCCCCAACTTTTACAAATAGGGCTTCAAATTTGGCACAGCCTGCTGGAAATGGTGCACTTATTGGAGGAAGAAGTCCAAATGAGCTCAGATAAAACCGTGACAGTGGTGTGTGAATGTTAAGCCATTTTCAGCCACTTTTACAAGTCAGTTTTGTCCTTAGTACCAAACCAAGATCACATTTGGATGATGAGGTTTTGCCCTCAACTGGTTCTGTCAGCAAGCACTAACTAATTGTATAGTATTTGAAAGCGTTTCCAGAGCATTTTTTCATACCGTACCTGCAGTCTTCTGAGCTCTCTGGCGTCCAGCTTCTGCAAAGACAGCCATTGCTCGAATAGCTGCCCGCAGAACTGCCCAACGGAACACAGCTACAGGGTCCATTCCTATCAGCTCCCGAACATAAGCACTGTCACTGCTTCGTAGCAAAGCAACAATATCTGGTCTCATGTAATCCATATTTTTCTCTCTGAAATCCTGCAAAACAGGAACATTGAACCACAAGCTCTCAGGAAAGCTGTGTTTTGACTCCAGAATAATTCATTATTCTAAATAATTCTCACTATAGTGAGCATTATCCTCAAGTCTAGGCCACCAGCAAAAAACAAAACAAAACAAAAAAGCTAAAGTACATCTGAGGACACATCTGATCCAGCCCATTCCCAGCAAATAATTTTCTACACACTGACAAAAATTATCAGAAAGGTAAGGAATTTTTTTCTGTGGCCATCAGATCTATCACCTACTTTTATCTGGTATTTAACTTTGCCGGCAAAGTGTCGAATAATAAAAGCAGGCTCCATCACTGGGGTTCCAACAAAAAACTTGTTCTCCTCATGCTGCTGTTTGAATTTTGCAAGTAGAGTTTGGTTGGTGGCATGTGGAAAACTAGGAATACAAAACAAAGAGGTCAGCTGTTTTTCTCCAAATATAGATACACTTATTGAGGTGCAAGGTGACAGACTGAAGAACGCCTATTGATCCTTGCGGAAAGTATTTTATTGTCCAAGATCTCTACATTTTAATTGAGAGTTACACACCTGCTTTGAATATTAGAGGTGGGCTTAATTTCTGGACCAAAACCAAACAGCTCCACACATGGCAGAATATGCTGAGGTTTCAAGTGTATGTCGCTGCTTCCTCCCACTTCACCAGTCAACTTTACTTAGTGCCACATTAACTATTTACCTCATTTGCGACTTAATGTTCCAAACACCTAAATACATGCATTTTACTTCCATTGTAATTCCATGGTAAAACACAAAAGTGAAAGTTTCTAAGTCTGCTTAAGCCAAAGTTAAATTTTAGCATCAATTTATATCATCACCATATTGGAGTCATTAGAAACAAACTAGGGTGTAGATCATAGTCATAAGATGACCCTTTGCTTCCCACAACATTCCTCTCCTTTTTAAAGTGCTGTATTTCTACTCCCTTCCACAGTCCTTCCCTCCTCCCTGCCACACATTTTTTTTCAGATGATGTTTGTTGCTTACTTGCTTTCTTCATCCAGAAGATAGAAGAGGCCAGTGGGCTTCTTGCTGATTAAGTGAATGCAGGCCACATTATCAGTATAGTCAATATTGTGCCAAGTGATCCCTTCACTCTTATATTCCTCCTGTGTAGCTCAAGAAAATTCCCTCATCAGTACAGTGCCCTGACCTTTAACATCCTGTGGTCTAAGTGCTTAAAAGACATCCTTGAACAGCCATGGCAAGTTGAGTTTGTTAGTTCAGGCAGCAGAAACAAAAATAAGGAAAATATTTATAAATAAGAACAGAACATATTGGGTCAGATCAAAGGTCCACCTAGGCAAGTCACTCAACAGCGGATGCTTGGGGTAAAACTATTTAAAAACCAAAACAGTGAAAAGAATGTTTTGCTGTGCCTTCCCAGCAATCAGCAGTCTATGAACTTGGAGTTAAACATTACATCTACATCGTTACATTAAAAACCTAGGTAGACATATATTGGAGGAATTTAAGTCTACTTTTCTCTTCCATAGTTCTTGTATTATGAGAAATGATAAATATTTAATATTAAGTTCCAGAATTTCCAAACTGCTCTGTCAGACGAAATAACAGAAGCTTCAAAACAGGCAGTTAAGCCCTACACAACATGAGCACCAGAACTTCCCTAAGGAAGCAATGTATACTGCTTAGGTTCAGAAAATTTGGAGCGCTCTGACAAGAGAATACTAAGCTCATCTGCTGAAATGACAATGCATCAAATGCTTGACAGGATAAGCTTCCCATTAAGATATGGAACCAAAATACCAGCTCTTTTTAATGCTGTAAATGGCCACAGAAAAAGCTTATGATAAGGTACTAATGTAAAAAAAAAAATCTCACAGAAAATTAACTGAATAAGTTTTATGTTTAAGAAAAGACAAAGAGCGCCTGTCTTTCCTCTATATGATGATGATAAGAAATGGATTATTTTTAAGTAGGTAGAATTCAGTCTGCCTAATGACAGACTGCTCAGTGTGCATGCCACATTACAGAACTGAAATGCCATTTTCCACAGACAAAAAAGCCTTTCTTTAAAAAGATATAGAGATCCCCCCTGAGGGCCCTCACACTGCAAGAGATACAGGAAACGGGTCATTCAAGGATTAAGCTTATTTGGAAAAATGGCATTAGAAAAAAGAAAACAATGTAACTATTTACTCTAGTTAGCCTGGATAGCCACTTCTGTTGTAAGGTACAAAACAGGGACATCAACATTACGTTTACCTATGAAGTTTGCATGTTTGGTAATTTTCTTCTCTTTAAAATGCTTGTTTAAAGTTATCTACATGTTGTTGACAAAATACCATGTACTACAGAATGACTTCTTTCTTTCAGCAGTGACCCGTGAATAATGTTTTAGCACAAACCAGAAAAAATCCAAGTCTAGAGCAAACCCCCCCCCAAACCTCAGTCTAGAAACAGGATCTGTTAGCTCTTGCAGCACTCAAAGCACTCTGTAAGAAGATGATACCATCTGCGAACAAGTAAATCAACATATGCCAGTAACATCAGGATTTCAGAACTACTGCCAATAACAACATACAGCTGCGTCCCCTAAATGCAGTCAGGTGGAAGAAGCAACAAAGACTGGTTATTACATATTTAGAAACTGATAAAAATCAGAGAAACTGTTTCCCAATCATTAAAAAAACCAAACAAAAAAAAACCCTGAAACAAACATCTCACCTACCATTAAAAAAAAAACCAAAAAACCAAACAAACCTGAAACAAACACCTCACCTACAGATTTTCAATCTCGAAGTTTACAGTTTCACCTGACTTCTGTCTGGGGTTGCCTGAATGTCTTTTTAGCTTCTTACAGTCAAGCAGAAACTTAACACTAGCCCTCTGAAGAAAGGCCCTACTATTACTAGTTTACATGGAGTACTAAATACAGCAAAGCTGCAACCTTCAAACAATACCATAATAAGCAATAATAAAACAAGAAATTAAAAAAATAAGACTTTTGGAAATATATTCAAGCAATTGTAAAAATTATGCCATGAGATTCTGCAGAATAGTGGCTAAGTTGCATAATATATGAGCACTTGACAAAAACAAGCTTTTGTTTCAGCAGCTCTTGTTTCTTACCTGTTCCAATTTGAAAATATGCTGATTGAAATAATACTGAAGCTGTTCATTTGCATAATTTATACAGAACTGTTCAAAACTGTTGGTTTCAAAGTCTTCAAATCCAAAAATATCAAGTACACCAATGGACAAACACTAAAAGGAGATGTGGAAATCTAGTTAAGCAATCTGTCATACAGTGACTTAACCCACAACAGCTAACCATTACAAGAAGCTCTGTAGTGTATGCTGATAGATTTTGAATATTTAACAGTTATGTCTACTGTGAAAACAGAGACGATTAAATATTACCAAGTGTCGTGGTTTAACCTGGCAGGCAGCCAAATACCATGCAGCCGCTCACTCCCTGCCCCCCGCCCCGCAGTGGGACGGGGAGAGAATCGGAAGGGTAAGAGTGAGAAAAACTCATGAGTTGAGATAAAGACAGTTTAATAAAACAGAAAAGGGAGAATAATAATGATAATGATAAAATATACAAAATAAGTGATGCACAATGCAATTGCTCACTACCCGCACTGACCGATAACCAAGTAGCGATCGGTACTTCCTGGATCACGCCTACCATTCATATACTGAGCATGACGTCACATGGTATGGAATACCCCATTAGCCAGCTGAGCTGGCTGTCCTGATTATGTTCCCTCCCATCTTGTGTACCTAGCTCAGTCAGCAGGCATGGGAGCTGTCCTTGGACTAGGATGGCACTTAGCAACAACTGAAAACATCAGTGTGTTATCAACATTCTCCTCATACTAAATCCAAAACACAGCACTAGGAAGAGATTTAACCCTATCCCAGCCGAAATCAGGACACCAAGAAATTTACCATGGACTTCAGAAGAATCAAAATTTATCCCAAATATCTGAACATGTAATCTATAGCATTCTCTGTTAGCTCTAAATACACAGCTGTCTACAAAGACTTGCTTTTGTGAGAAACTTACTGTAACAGATTCCTCCATGTCCTTCTTATTAAGGAGAGCATGATTAATTCGCAGAACAATCCAATCAAACAGAGCACTGTATAAGGACTTTGCCATTGAATCACGAGCTGTTATTGCCTGCAGATGAAACAATGTTCAGAATTTGTTTAAAAAAAGCATTTCTATTTCAGACCAGTGTCACTCAAAGGTTACAATCCTGTCAGAGACAAATAAAACCAAAATTTTTCTTTAATGCTAACTTCTAACTTTCCAAACATCGCTCACTAAAAGTGAAAGTGCACCATATTAGCTTTTTTAATCCTAAAAAGCAAGTTTCAGTTATTTAAAATCCTCTACTAGTGTTCTTTTACTCACCTCATTGAGACTATATGGCAAAATAAGCTTATCATTAGCAGTCACAGTTTTTCTTTTTGTTAGCACTTCTACTAGAATTTCTCGTTTAACCTTCAAAACAAGCGAGAACAAGAGTTACTGTCACCCTCAAACTCCCCAGCGAGTAATCTGATAGCAACAGTGGACAGTACAATTTCCTCAGAGAAGCCCAACCTCTTTGACAACAGCTACATTTACCATTCATCAATAGCTTTACAAGTTCTTCAACTTCTTTAAATTATTCTCAGCTTAGAATAAGTCAGATGTTTCCGCATGTTCCCTACGGTGGCATACAACACATCTACACTAAATTTATTCCTGCTCAGCTCTCTACGATTATTAAGTAAACAAATTTTATTTCCATGCTATGGGCTATATTCCATCCCTAACCCCAATAATTTCACTAATTTCATCCATTTCCCCTCCCACAAGATAAATGTTGTGGAAGCACCATAAATCAGATCTAGATACAGCAAACTGGGCAGCAAGATATTCAAGTAAAATGCTGAGGTAGAGCATGACAAAAAGCTGTATCAAACATTACAGCTTAAGAGAAATACTCTACCTTCAAAAGCTGGGAAAGAATGTCCAACACTTCAGGAGGTCCTACTTCCAACCCTTCATCACGACCTGTAGCTTTCTTCTTATACGTAACGTTGCCCAAATAAAGAATAGCTGAAAGTATTGAAAAAATCCTAAGAAAGAAAAATTGAATTTTATAAGAATTTTTCTTATGAGGTCATTATAACAGGTTAGCAGACTTAATTCTACCCCAAGAATTTGTCCATAAGCCCTCAAATACTCAGCTCTCCTTGCTTCCTACTGGACTAAATGTGATCCCAACACATATACAGTTTATTGCAATTCATGAACATTAACTAGCTGTCAGTAACAAAAGCTTAAAGGATTCTACTTACTGGTTTTTTGTTGCTGAAAGGAAGCCAACCATCTCCATGGCTTGTTTTAATCTTTCAAAGTCATGTCGGAGATCTTCCCCATCTTCAATTTTCAAGTTATACTGTGAAGAGAGATCCATAATTAAAGGCAAAGAACAAAGTCCAAACATCACAAGAAAACAAGTATAATCTGTTCCGCTTTCTTTCATCTTTAACACAGCAGACAGACAACACTTACCAACGTATTCGTAAACCCCTGTCACAGATTACCTGATTGAGGTAGAAATAATCTTCAGGTTGCTTGAGGTGAAATTCTTTACGCTACAAGTAGCAAATAATAAAAGACATGGTAGTTCCTACAAAGTCAATACATTTCTCTTTCATGAAAATGCAATGATTTTTCTTCTATTCTATATACTTTAAATGCTCTTAAACTCTTGCGTTGATTATGATTGTGTTAGTAAAGTGTACTAATCTCTTACCTTTCATCTTTTTCTTGAGAAACCAGACGAGATTTTTCAAGCAGGTATTTTTCAACAACAGCCCTGAAGAGCCATAAAAAATGAAAAAAAGCATGAGGGCAAAAGAAAAGACATCACAAAACATCAGACAGCAACTGCCAAGAGAATTCAAATAATTAAATCTGCACTAAAATATACAAGAGAATAGCTTAGTCACGATCTCAAATCTATAACAAAAAATTCAGTATGCACTATATTGTAATTGGAACAAAGAGAAATACCCAAGAAACACCTATCTTTAGTGCTTGGTTTTAGTAGACATAACTGGAAAAAGGCAGACGAAGCTAGAAAAGTGCTGATGAAAAATTGTAAGAACAACAAGATATGCAGAGTGCTAGCAATCTGTTATCTACTCCGAGATTAACAGTTATCTGACAAGGAATGCAAAGACTACAAGACCCCAAAAATATACTGGGTAACTGTCTGATTCTCAATCTATCAAATTTGATGGATTTTTATAACAGTATACACGTCAGCCTAAAATGGAAGCCAGACAGACAGAAAACCCCTTACAGTTTGACAAAGCAATCTCGTAAATAATAATCTAAACTCCTTGACATGGGATATAATGAATGAGGCCAAAGTTTGAGCAGCTTTTTCTCATGCTGAAGACAAAACAAATGTATTCAAATTGTACCAATCTCCTGAGCTAGTGTGACTTCATCTGAAAAGGTGCCAATTTTGTTCAGAATAATACTCAGAGCAAGTGTGGTACAGAGTTCCCAGTCATGTATGTTATTGCCATTTTGTAAACTGCAAACATGAAAAAGACCCAAAGGAAAGACACACTGGAGCACAAAAGTCAGTGATAGCTAATGACACTCCATAGTGCAGCAAGCTTCAGCTTCATGCAGAATTCCATACCAATATTATGTATTATGGCATTGCACCTAAACTAGCACAAGTACATCTTGACAACATGTGACATACTGCTGCGAATTTTGCAGATACAAGCGTTAAAAGTTTAAGATGCATTTTACAAAGCAAGATCTGAAAGAAACAATTTTATGGCATGATGTTAGGCAAGTAACTACACAGGTTATTTGCACATAAATTACAAATATCACAGAAAATTCTTGGACAAAATTCTTCACTTGAAGTGAAAGTGCTCACTACTAAAGAAGAGCAAAGTATAATCTTTGATTAATATTGAGGGATTACAGTAATGTGACATTATAGCATTTACTACGGGGTGAAAAATATAAATAGAATTCTAGGACTCAGCTGTGACTATCACATATTAAAAAATAAATGTAGGTATAGAATATTTCATGTTTGACCTTCAGATAGAAGCACACGATTTCAATTAAGTCGAGTAAAATCATAATTTTATAGTCGTCTTTATAACTGGTGTTTAAAGTGTTTCTTTAAAACGGCTTCTTCAAATCTATTTCACTTCTCTCCAACTCCTCTTAAAAATTCAGATCTTCTGTTTTTAATTGCAAACTGGAGAGGACAATGGGTGTTATGAAAAAAAAGCCTTTATTTAGCATGAAGGTAAAGATGCAGCAGCAATCAAATTCTTAACCTGATATGGTTGTACAGCAAGGTAAGAATATTATGCATCACCAATGATTCCACAAAGCTCAGTCAGAGAGTCTTGAAAACTCCACAGCGGCAAGCTATTCCTACATGAGAAGGGTCTCAAGAAGGCAGCATTTTATATACAACAGAGTCTTCACCAATTCCTAAAAGCACAGGTATCAGCCCCAGAAGAACCTCATACTGTACTTACCCTCGGACAATACCATTCTCTAAATAGTTCACCTGAATAAACTTTCCAAAACGACTGGAGTTATTGTTATGTGCTGTTTTTGCATTTCCAAATGCCTATAATAAAGCAAAATTAGTTAATTTTCAATTAAATGAAATATGCCAACACATAGCTTTTCAAGCTCTTCTGTTCATTGTTCAGCCTCTGTTAGCTTGCAGTATAAACTCTAAATACTATGGAAATGGCAGCATACAGATACCAAAAAGGCAGCTTAGGAAACCTCCACTGTTCCTCACAGATCTATATACATTTATTATTTGCCCCATGCAATAATATTTGAGGGATTGAGGGAGGGGAATAATACATTTAGATATTTCTAAGAGTACAGGAAAGGTAATCATAGCTAGAGAGCGTAAATCAGCCTCAATCACTAACAATTATGACCTTAGAGAGGATATTCAGTAGGAAGAAGACAGCACAATTACCATGAAATTGCCTCTCCCAGAGAAAAGCCACAAACTACATCCTATTCCCTAATGTATTGCTCCCACTCAAAAATTTCACAATAAACACAATTTTTCTTTAAGTGAGAACAGAACATTGAGATCTCATTTATAAAGTTAGCCCATGAATTTTCAAAGTTGTGTATTCAAAAAAACAGGAAAAAGACAAACAGAAAAACTTTGGTTTACAGAACCACATCATACTTACTGGCCAGCTAACTCTGCTATGCAACACCGAAAAATGTAGTTTCATTATGAGGTGTTACGGAAGGGGAAAAAACAGGTATGGCACAAATCCTAACTGTGCATCTTTAATACTTCTGCCTGTATCATGAGCCCTCTGATAGTTGCTAGTACACACATAACACAAAATATCCTCTGCATGAGCCACACTTAAGAACTATAAAGATAAATTATTACATCCAAAAGCCCAGTAGAATTAACTACTAGGAATGTCCTTAACTTTATCAACTCTTAACTATGTGTTCTTAGGTTAAGAGAAACTTCTAACATGCAGGAGGCAATCCAACATACAATCCTATGTAAAATGCAATTGTTTGGAAAAATACACTGCTCGGTGTAGACTACCACCAGCAGTTCCTGCAACAGATATTTCCCCTTAAAGCTCCAAGCAATTAAGGCCTCCATTAGGAAATCCGCCTCCCCTAATATAGCACATACGTGGAATGATTTCACAAAAATGCCACCTTCTTCCTCCACACACACACACACCTCTGGAGAATGATGGACATGTGAATACTGTACACAACACAGAACTAAACTGTTTATACATAAAACTGACCAGTTATGGTGTATATCCTCGGGGAGTACTGCTTTCATGACAGTCATATTGTCCGTATATTGAAACTCTTCTCTTTTTTTTATTGTTTTTGGTTTTTTTCAACCTACTTTAAGGGTTACAGCTGCACTGCAGTGTGATACCTGGATCACTATTTCCAAAATAGGTTCTCAAAGCCCTCTTACAAGATTTCTACTGCCAGCTGCCTAGCATTCGAAGAATCCAAGAAACTTCTTATAAACTGGGAGAATGTCCGTAATTCTTCAGACCTAAAGGAATAAGCTAAAGGAGCTCTTCCCGTGCAGGGTGAAAACCCACAGGGTGATTCTGCTGTAACTTCAGAAAAGTCAACGGGTTTCTAAAGAGAGAGGATTTGTGTCCAGCAGTGCTTATAGATGACTGAGGCTGAGTTCAGCCTTCTAATTTCTAGAGACCGTGCTACATGTGTTATAATGCGAAGAGCATCCCCACTCAGATTTTTCAAAGCAAGCATCGACCAGAGTTGTCAATATCTTCAATATCTTTTTGTAGCTACTATCCAACAAGTTATCAACCAAATTTTTTTTTAGAGCCCAATTTGCATACACATGCATATTAATATATGCATAAAATCCAGGTCAACTCCTTACAGTTACCAAACAACACCAAACCAGAAGTGGAAGTCCAGTAACATCAGCACAGCAAATTGTCTGCTTCGTAAATCAAAAAACCTACTCCTCTCCCACTGACAGTGGCTCAACTGTGGCTCTCTGAAGAACACCATCCAACTTCCCATTTAGTGTATTAAGAAATCTGTTGTAGTGAACTTTGCCAGGCTGCAGAATAGTCAACTTGCAAATTGATTCCGGAAAAACTTCTTTTTAGAAAGTTTTCTAACTTAAGCCACCAGTTAACTATCAGTTTACTAGATATATTCAAGAAACCAAAACACAGTATAGCTAAATTTGCTACATTATTTTTCAATAATAAATATTTTGGTATTATAGAGTTAAGAAATCCCATAACCCAGGCTTCCTGAAAAACTTTTCTTAGTGATTACTCATGTAAGCAATGAATACAGTTTAAAACTAAAGGCTCTTATGAGCTCATGTGTCTGGTATTTAGTCAAAGCATACAGCAAATTCTTAAAAGCTGATCTAATATTATCAGTTTTTAGGAAAGTTTTCATGTACTGAATGGTTTTCTCATAAGAGCCTTTAACATTGACAACTTTTTAAAGAACATTCCAAGTCGCTTAACATTTTGGGTGGGGCATTTTTTTTTGGTAACATTTAAATCACTGCTACCATATTCTTCAATATACTTTGACAAGTCAACTACATAAGAAGTGACATTGCTGCCTAAAATCAGAAAGGTGCAAAAATTTGAAATGTTAAATATTTTGATATTTAGCATTTCGATACCTTTAACCTACTGTAGCTTTATCCTACAAAAAAAAAGATTATAGAGAAGAATTAAGCTCCCATATTACCTAGCCATTGCTCTGCCTGGAAAGCGTCTTTCACATACCATTCTAGCCAGGTACTCTATACTATATAGCTCAAATTCAACTGAAATATCTCCCTGGTTTGCCTTTACAGAAAGCCACCTACACCTTTACAAAATAAATTCAGCAGATGTGAGCGGACAAGAGAATTTCAGCTAAAGAGAAATAATCATTTATATAACCAAACCCATTTACTGTTTTCCCTTGTGAGTCCATGAGGATACAGATAAAACCAAAAAACTAAAACCAAAAAACTAAAACTAAATCTCTCCAATGCAGAACACTAGCTATACAAAAAGAGGGCGAGTCAAAACCAGCAGGCCAAGGCCAGCAGGAATCAGAGTTGGTATAGCCTATTCTGGGAGTCAGGAAGTCATCCAACCCATCCTCTTACCTTGGAATGCAAGAGGCACAAACTGGAGCCTGCTACTCAAAACTCCTACAACAGCGACAGCTTTAGAAGTATTCAGAAAAATGCCAAATTCTCCTTTTATTTGCTGTAAAAAGAAAATCCCAAACCACACACATGCTCCTATCATCTACCTCAGGAACACAACTAAAAAAATCTCATTTAGTTCCTTCATAAGAATTGCCAAAATCTGAAAAAGCTATCAGAGTTTCTATGTAAACCACTCTAATCCATGGCAAAACCACCACTGCACAGACCAATCTTTTCATATGCCAAATGACATCGAAGACTCAAATTACACACCCTGGAAGAGGAAATGACTGCTTCAGAGTTTAATCCAGTTTAGTAGTGGTCTGTCTTCACAAACACGCTGCAAAATATCCACTCATTAATACGGAAGTTGCAGTATTCAGGGTAATTTTTGCAACTCTGCATGCTGTATGATGTCCTGGGGAAGTCTAAGCAATCCACGTGGTAAGACTGTATAAAGGACAAGGTGATTTTTTCCCCAAGAGACATGTGCAGCAGGGAGAAGTATGCAACACCACATTTCTACCAAAAAAACCCTAGTAACATCCAACCAAATGGAAAAAGGAAGTTCCATTCCTCCTCTGATTATGATTCTTAAACACATGCAGATAATAGCCTCAAAACAACTACTTTCCCTTAAATAGAACAGACTACACCCACTAAATATATATGCAGACTTTTATGGCAAATACAAATGAAAACCAGAGTTGAAGCACCACTCAGCTTAAGTCCATCTTATACCAAAACCACAAGCACAATGGGATTGTAATAAAGAGAACAGAGCTGACAGCAAATTGCTTTACTGTTTTCCATAGAATGGTAAAGCATAAAAGTTTACTTTTATGAAATTTAACAAGCTTTTTAATACACTGAGTTCTAGAAGAGCTCATGCCCCCACCCACCTGATTGTGCTGTCAATATTAATTAACTCATATTTACAACTGCCTTCTTTAGAAGACCACTTAATGAATGCTTTCTGTTGGATTTTCCATTTTATTTGGGCCTTAATTCTTTTCCAAGAATGGTTCAGTGACATTAAGAAATCTTCAAGAACATATCCAAATGGAAATAAGCAATGCTTTTCAAAATAATACATGAAAAAGTTATGACAACCCCAGTATTTCCATCTGTCCCGTTGCTCCTCAGCTTCCATTTCAGAAGGAAATGAACCTTCAGCACACTAAGAAAATAACTTCCGTAATAAACCCAAGATACTGAGGGTTACAATTTAACAAAAGACAGCAAGCCAACGGGAGCTTTGCTGCCAGAAGTGGAAGCTCCAATTCCCCCTTACTATGTCCCTCGTCACATGCTCCCATCCCCTTGCTCAATTTTCTGCCACTTTATTAAATTAGTTGGCTTGAAGAATCTGATACGTTAACTTTAGGTTTCCAAAATATGTGCAGCATCTTAGATTGCACACTGTGCATTTTATATGAGAAACATGCATTTTAAGACTTTTTCCCTGATGAAAGGAAAATACAAATTTCTTGGAAACTTCTTAAGTGCGTATGGAAAGGTTTAATTATCTTGTTCGAGACTCTATAAAATAAACAAAGGTTTGATTCACTATTCCCAATTTCACCCAAATAATAGTTCCCAAATGTAAATTCCTTCTTAGAACTTCAACCATAAGTAAACTGAACTTAACAGTCAATACAAGAAGGCAAAACTCCGAGTCAGGGCACTATACTTTAATCACTAAATTTAGAAGAGGATGAAAAAGTCAGGAGTATCTTAAAACAGAGCCTATCTTTATCTTCCCACCAGTTTTAAAGAAACTGCTCTTCACTATAGATGATCTACGCTAGCCTGGAGAAACAATTACAGAAAAATAAAATCTGAGAGCAACTCCTATACAGCTAAGGCAACGGCATGTCTCATGAACTGTTAAAAACCAGCACAAAACACAGCTTTAGGCTGTGCTGAAGCATCACTGTCCCACGGAAGCAGCCAGCCTTTCAGATTCTTTTTCTCTAGAAAGCTGCAAGCAGTGCCAAACGTAATCAGAAGTAGTGCAAGTTACCTCTGCTTATCAGATCCCCAACAAGGAATCTTATGAACAGCTCAGACTCTGGTGCCGGGATTGAGAAAGAAGCATCTGAGGATCAGACACTAACCCAGGACCAGCTTTCCTTTCAGTAGCACATGTGACAGCAATTGTCCTAGTACCATATTTAACTTTTAACTACACTGTCTCAGTATCATGTATTTCATTTCTCAGATGTTTGAGAACGCAGTATCAAGCAACATTTAAGGTTAAATCTCCTTTCACAGTACAGCAGTAACTCCATCCTTCAAAGTCTAGAAATTGTGAACAAGGAGCTAAAATATTAACAATAGTTTATCTTCACATTACTTCACATTTGAACAGAGATTAGTTAGCCAGCATAGGAACAGGATTCAGTAAGAAATATGTTTCCAAGTTCACTAACTATGCGACGATAAAATTATAAATCCATCTCCATAACACACTAACAGCGCTCACCTCTCTGCGCTAGAAATGTTTAAGTCATTGAACTTTTACAAAAGGTCAACCTATAAACAGACACATTTTACTTAGGTGTCAGGAAAATAAGAGGTCACTAAAAAGGGGAAGTTCTGAGCCAAAATGCAACCAACCTCTACATCATAGCAGTCAGGGAAACATTCTTCACCCAAGAGTACATTTTCATCTGTCATGAGGACTCAAAATAAAACTTCAAAATTAAACAGAACGTTCTCAAATAGTTTAAGCACACTACAAAACTGTTCATCCAAAAATCCCCTGAAACATCCACTTAAGAAAAACTCCCTTTTACCACTTCAGTTCCCTTAAGTAAAAACCCAAATGAGTCACCACAGTTGGATTTAGAAGTGACCAACTCTAACAGAAGAGTTTGTCGTCAGTTAACTTCCACAAAGCAAAGTAAGCTTTCTGTGCATTCCTCTCCGAGACCAAGATTTGACTTGGTTTTTTAAAAATTACGCTTAGTGCCTGGAATTGCAGAAGAGCATCCATATTGGGAAACATGGAAGCTTCACTGTCCACTGAATCCGCCCTGCAGTATCCGAAGTAGGGTAGTTTGATTTTACTTCTCTATGTTCTAAACCTACCATAGCATCACTTTTTGATGTGCATTGAAGTTATGTGAACAGAGAAGTATATTTCCACTACCTTAAATAGGGTTGTGCCAAAATCACAGGTACCCCAGTGATTTATTTCAGCCTGGGCAAATTCAGCCTCTGCAAGTTTCAAAAAGGTTTCTTTCTCCATAATTTCAAGTCAATGAATAATACTTTTAATACAAAAAATGTATATTCCATTCTGAAAGATATTTTAGGATTAGATGTTCCTACATTTTTTATTTTTAGTTGTCATAAACCCCTTTATCTTTTGCAATATTTGGGAGGACAAGTTTACACTAAATCAATCTGCGACTGACAAACACCCTCAACGTAGAGCGAGAAATTCCTCTGAGAATTTCAGAAAAGAGCCTCACATTTTAGACAACATGTACTCCAACAGTCAGGTTAGAATCCATTCGACAAGTTTGCAAGCTAAGCTTTCAATTGGTCATCATATTTCTAGCTAACAAGACTATCTTCTCATGAAATGCATTACTAAATGCTCAGTGGAAGTCTGAAGAAGTTGCAGTACTTACGACAACCAATCTTACTGTATAAAATCACAAATGTCTCTTCATGAACATTCCCGGACATACACAACATTTACCTGTGACTCCAGCAAAGTTATTCATTTAAACTTTGTATCTAGGGATATGTGCATTTCTCATTCAATGGACAAACCGCAACACAAGATTTTACATCTCTACAGCTGGTTTGACACAGCTGTATCACATCTGGTAGACTAGGGTCTGAAACAGTTAATTTTATCAAAGGCAGAAAGATCAGCTGATGAAACAGTGCTTTCCACAGTGACCCCTTCCTGTTTTCTGTTTAGAACTGCAAACTCGAACTGCAGCAACCAACAAACCTCAAACAATTTTACTTCTTCTTTCAAGCAGCAGAAAGCAAGGCAAAAAAGAACTTGCATATATTCCTCATTCTTTACAGAAAAGCTTCCAAATCACATTTATAAATGTAACATATTTTGAAGCTTAACTTCATTGCTTTTTCACATTTTATTTAAAGGCTTAAAAAAGCTTAAATTTTTTTAAATGGAAGTGTTGTTACATTTGAGAATATTTAAACCTAAAAATTACAATGGCCGCATTCAATCTCCTTGCTGTTGAAGATTTTATTACATTACATCCATCCAAGCTTTCAGAGTTTTTCCTTTCAGATGAGAAGTAAAATGGAGAGGCTGAAGTCTAAAAGATCAGTTTAAGTTTGTCCTGCGTTACCTAATGCAAGGCAAGCTGTACTCCCTCCTTCTCACGTGTTTAGTTTTGCTTTCTGTTGGAAATGCTGTAGTAATTAAAAGCCAAAACCGACTCACACTTTCTCCCCAACTAACAATATTGCTCTCTTCAAAACAAACAATTGTAGAAAGGAAATAACTCCCTCAAAAATGCATTCATAAAAATGCTGCAGGACATGCTTACATACAAAGGCACAATTACATTAAGCAGTTAATGTTTCAGTGGAACAATCTTTCTATGAAAACACTTATTTACGATTTGATTCAAATGTCATCAAAACTTTAAGATCGAAAACACAGGTAACCTCTGTCCCAGAATATTAGTGTTTGGTGGTGGAAAGTTAAGTCAAATATAAATTAAAAGCAACAGGAAGTCAACTGAACGGAAGGATGAATTAAGGAAAATCAATTAGAAGCAGTCAAGCAACACAGCCAAACACCAATGCAGCCCAGTGATATTTAAAGCCTAAATCAAGTAGGTGACTCTCAAAAGTAATATTCAACAGCAGTTATTTGAAGTTTTCAAGAAACAATTTTCACAGAAGGCAATTTTAGCATAAATTTACCTCCAGAACCGGTCCAGCTCCTAGAATAGTTCTCTCCACACCACTTGCGTACCCTTTCTGGCTCAGTGCCGTGAGGCAGTGAATTAAGAAGTTTGTGCTTTGAGTTTTCCCAGACCCACTTTCACCTGATATAACTATGCACTGATTAACATGTTTTTTAAGCATTGTGTGATAAGCCACATCAGCGATGGCAAAAATATGAGGCTCCAACTTCCCAAGCTGATGATTCTCATACATCTTGACATATTTAGGATTATAAATGGGCAGGAACTTGAAGGGGTTAATTGCAATCAGAATACTTCCTGCGTAAGTATAAATTTTGTGTTTTAGAAAGCGGCATTTGAGATTCTCTAGGAGTGTTGTCTCCGTTAAGTTGGGGAGATTGCACAAGTCATCAAAGTCCTCCTGATGCCACGGAAGAAAACCCCTTTCAACCAATCGCCGAGCATCTGTCTCCTTGGAAAGCAATTGCATCTGGACATATTTGATGGTCCCGTCACTGTTCCTTTCTTGCAAAAGAAAGTAGTACCCATCCTTTTGTGGATGCTCATCCTGAGCACGACGAGGCCAAAGTAAAACCCTATGAACAGGAGAATCATTTATATCAAGTACCCATTCTTCACCACCCGATTCTTTCACTTCCACAAGCACATAATGTTTCGAGACATCCAAGTTTAAGATATTAATCACATCCTTGATGACATCTGAAGACGTGCTGTCCTTGGTTGCTGTCACTTTGCAGCAGGGGGCACTTTCTGTTGAGAGTTGGGGGTAAATATGAAGATTATAGGCTGCCTTTGCCTGGCAAACTGCACTGTCAGCATCTTTTAAACTCATTCTGTCCCCAAATGGGCTTCAGTCTTCCACCCCTGCTTAATATGCAGTGCCCATCGTCTGAAAAAAAAAAAAAAAAAAGAAGAAGAAGAAAAAAGTCAGGTGTTAAAAAAATGTGTACAAGAGGTATTAGGGGCAAGGTATTATTTTCTGGAGGATGAGAATCAAGTTATTAAATAGTCAAATTATTAATTAAAGAACAAATGCACTATTCATGTACATCAGGGATATTATTTCAAACAGTCTGCTTAGGCTACCCCATGGAATGGATAGCTGCCACAATACCTATCCTCTTTTCACTTTTCCTTCTATTCCCATGCCATCCCTTCCTCCGTATTATGTCAGCACCAAGCATTCATACAGCCACAAAGCAAACTGAAATGGAATAAATGTCCAAATTAAAACTTCCTTGTTTCCCCAGGTTAGTTTTAACCCAGATAATTTCCTTGACCTGGTTCACTGTATGGCTACACAAACATTTATTCATCCTCCCACATAAACCCTCCCTTAAAGCTGCACAAGCAGCTTGAGGTAGAAACAGGGTTTGATCACTTCGGCAGTGACAGTTAGAGCAGGCATGAACTATGGCAGAAGGAGCAGTGCATAGCTGCAAGGAGGAAGACTGTTCTCACACTGAGATCCACACTTTTTTTTTTCTTTCATTTCCCCCAACTGACCTCTTTTCATGCAAGGTACAAGACAGATACAGTATTTACCCCCACTCAGCTTTAAGGAAACAGTGTCTATAGCTGACCCGTGCAAATACTGCTGTCAGCTCCTTCTAACCCTGCGCACCATAGTGATTTCTTGAACATGCATAATCTACCCAGACAAGAGACTGCTAATTTCACTTGAGTGAACCACATCCTTGTTACAGAAAGGTTTGAACGTGCTTTCTATCTTCCATTTTAGGCAACAAAGTAAAATTAGTCTTATTGCAACTACTTTGCAGCTCAGCTAACAAGATCCCAAATAACTCATTTCATTCACAAGCCTTTTTATCTATCACATCAACTCCTTCCTCACTGGGTTTCAGGAACCTTATGCATGAATCTCCAAAAAATTATTCATTCTGATTGCTTTTTCCTCCTTTCATCCCTGATGTAGGCCAGCAATCTAACTTCAACCTAACATCAGCCTCACAGAAGTCAACCTCCTCCTCACTGCCAAGTCTAAAAGCCTCTAGACTTAGTAACATTCTGTGCCTTTGCTGGTGATTTTTCTCTCAACTGCAATTCAGTACACTCAGATCACCAGGACTAGGTTTGCTTACATTGCCTTAGTTCAACAGTTTATTAGCTTATCAATGGGTAATAAAAGGAGAAGGATAATGAAGTACCCCCTTTGTTTTAGCAGTCTGTAAAACTTCATACCCAGAATATCAGTTCGGTTTTTGTTTCAAGAACAAAGTGTCCTCATTATACACTTACATGCTGAATATATATATATATATATATTTAAAAAAAGCAGAGAAATGCCAATGAAGTTGCTTTTTGCCACTAAACAACTGCAAGGAACTTGCATAAGGCCACAGAAAGCAATCATTTCAAATTAAAATCAGTAGGGTTGGAAGCATTTAGCTGCCACTTCCACTGCAAGTAATGAATCACTTCACAGAAACATATGACATAGTTCTTCCTCATGAACTGCCTCAGAGTAGAGAACTGTGTTTTAAGGGAACTCTGAATAGTGAGCTTACAGAAGACATTGTTATGCAAGCGGGTTAATTTTTAGCAGCTACTCATCAAAAGGAAGGCTGAGCAAGCCACAGACAGCAAGACAAACCACAGCACATCTCTGGTCAAGCTGTATCATCCCTCCGAGAATGTTGTTTTTTCCCCCCTTTAAATTTAATTCTTCATTCATTCAGAAGACCTTATTGCAAGAACTTGGTCATACAGAAGGATGGGCCAGTGAGCTCAAAGTCCCCTCTCCATTTCCTGTAATTATCACTGACCAGTAGCTAGTAAGTCTGAAGTACCTTTGAAGTAATTATGCAAGTGTAAAGCATTCTTAATCTACAGAAGTTCAAACACCTTAACATATAGGACAATCTACAGTAGATTGCTGGAAGTAGAATCTGGAGCACAGAGAAAAAAAGAACAACAGTGACCATTTTTCTCTCAAGTTAGCCAGCCAGTTCAAGGGAGACAGTTTTGTGCAGACTTCCTTTTTTTTCCCCCCATCAATTAGATTCAGACACACAGTCTGGTGTGATAAAGGAAGTCCCATCAGTAAGCATTTTCACCAAAACAGCACCCTAAGAAATGTGGCACCACCTTTTTGGCCACACGGAAGAGCTGAACCTAGGTGCTGACCTCTGACTTTACTAATATACATGTCCTAACTTCATCTCATGTCAGCTACCAAGATATGTCTGGTACATTGCTCAAGACTCCCATATCACACTTTCCAAAGAGGAAACCGGAACACAAATGGCCTCTTCTCTACCGGTGAAAAACCCAGGCTAATTACAGTAAGCAGCAATACGATAGCTGGTAGTGTCTGCTCAGGTGCTCAGATGACTGAAAAACTAGAAAGAGAAAGACCTCTCATCCTGAAGACGAGATTTCTGACAAAGTAACATGTAGACATCAACCTTAATGTGTTTATGCTACATACAGATTTCTAAATTATGCAGTCATCATACAACTTGATGGAAGTTCAAGCAGGCATCCATCACTCCACAGGAATGATTTGGAAGATAATCTACCGTAGAAAGAACTTGCTGAAACATGATTTCAATGTACAGTCACATCAGCAGTAAACAGACAGTCAGCGTAACACTGCCCCATTTTAACCAGATATGAAATCCAGACAGTACTTGCTTGCGTTCAACAGCATTGAGCTTTAAGATTGCTCTTTCACGCAACAACTTAAAACAGATATACTATTTTGAATCATTTAATACTGATTATGAGGCTTTAAGAAGAAAAAAAATTTAAATTCTAAAAGTCACTTGAGGAAGAGTAGCACCCAATTATTTTTAATTCCGTTTAACCAATTCTGCTTTTGTTACCTACAGCTTATTTACCTGAAAATGCACTACATTAGTCCCAGAAGAAATAACATGATGCTTAAATTCTTCTATCCGAGAATCTGAATGAGAATATCGAGTCATTACAAACAGAGGTTTGAGGAAAACCTGCTGGTCTCCAACTACTTGTGATTTTCTTAGGGTATCAAATTTCTTTGATGATAATACTGCTCTAAAAGAGACAGACTTTGGTATAACTCTGACTTCATACTAAACTATTTCAAGCAACAAATTAGAACATAAAAGCAAAAGAGTATACACTAAACAAATTATAAGCTGGTTACCTAATGAGTCCCAATATTCAACTAAGGACAGGGTATCATGAAGCAACTTGAGGATTAGATTCTAGTGAAGTTGGATTCCTGGCATCAAAGTAAACATTTTCACGACAGTTCTAAAAGAAAGAAAAGAGTTACTGATAAAGAATGTATCATAGAAAGATTGAGAAGGCAGTAAGTAATCAAAAAGCTAGATCAGCTATATAGTTCAGCAGTATAAGAGCAAGAAAACAAATGCTAAACAATTTCAGCTCAGTTTATAGATATATAATTTCAAATTTATCCAAAAAACAATCCATACCAGATGGATGGAGGGGGAGCTATCCTGAAATAGGCTTGAAAACCATAGCAGGTAATCATTTAAACATGGTATTCTAACATTACACCACAAGCATGACAGTGAATGCAATTCCCAGATACACATCAAATGAATATTTAGTTAGGCAGCCATATTACCCTTGTACTCAGAAGGTACATGACCAATACTGCATCCAGAATATATCCAAAAGTCAATTAAGAAGCTGACATAAGAACAGCAACAACAACAAAAAGAAATCTGTTAGAAAATACCCCCTTACAGCAAAATACTCTAGAAGCTTTGTCTATGAGAAACACATGGAGGAGACTGATTATCAGTTTAAGTCCTTGCACAGGGAACTAGAGTTTGGTAACAATCACCAGTTTGGAGGACAATAACACAAGCCAGTGGCTGGAATTCAAAGCTAGACAAACTCAGGGTAACATAAGAAATGAATGTCACCAGAAGGCCGCCCTACATGACAAAAACTTAACCAACACTAACAATGAGGCCTGATTGCTAAAATTCTTTTTAGAAAATCAGCCAGTCCCCAGTTACAGATGTGCCTCTTAATTAGACAAGTTAATTAGGTACCACCCTCTTATTTATGTCGAGTGGTCTGAACACATGATTACAATGATTCCTTCAAATTTTATGATCTCTAATTATTTAGAAAATTTTTAAGCAATTGAAATATTTATTCAATGTAATTTGGCCCATCAAGGAAGCACAAGCCTGAATTCAGGTGCACAGAATACTGGAAGAAAAAGGAGAAATACAAGAGTCCAAGGTAATAATGAAACCATACTGGTCAGCATGCAGAACAGCAAACTCAGGAAAACAGCAGCCTAACCACCACTGTTGAGTTCTTTCTGTAGATGGAAATTCTGCAAAGTTACCTCAATTTCTTTCAATACCCTTTCTTATAAGAAGCCCCTTTCCCATGCATGACAAAAAAAAAAGCTGTGTGTTACAGAATTTAATAAGTGGGAGACAGAAGCTGGCACTAGGTGCACATCAACTAATTTTAGACTTCACATTCAGACTCCTCCCTGTTTTCCTTAAAATGTTTTACTTTTCACAAGCCTTTTGTAGCACAAGTATACATTTGCACAGCATTTAAAATTTACTAAGGACAGTCATCAGCATCTACAAAACACAGCAAAGCATTATTTTTCACCATAGTCCTGTTTTACAGATGCAAACACAGAGCTAGGCAAGCTGGACAAGACAAAAAAGTCAAAAAAGTTAGACTTGCAAAGCTTTTGATTCTAACCTTTTATTCAAAACATTAGACTGTATTAATTATGTGGGCATGAGTGGGGCAACAGCTGCATGGGATTAGTGTGTTGAAGGATATAGTGATATACAATTTGCACCCTTGAGACAGTGGTTTCATTGTGCCAGTATAACATACACAATTTAATGGTACTTATTTCAAGTGAGATTGAAGAGAAGTAAATCTGAAATAGTGCTAGACAAATTTAAATATAAGGTACCAGTTACAGGCCGCCTTTACTCAACTATCCTTGAAAGATAATTCCAACAGGTCTAGAAAAATGGAAGCAAGTCTAACCAATACAAAAATCTCTTTTCAGGATTTTGTTACTTCCCCCTACCCTATCCTTTGCAAGTTCTACAAACAGTAGAACTTGTTAATAACATAATGAGCTTATAAGGCAACAGTCTAATGCCATATTTATTTTTATATTACTTATCAAGTAGTACTTTCATTTGCTTATTAAAAAATAAAAACCCACTGGGCTTACCAAACAATAATCTAAGTGAACATGGGGCTGTACTATTTAGTCCACTATTGGAGGATTGATTACACTTGCCACTTAAATCACCAAGTAGGGCAACATTTCAGGTAACTACTTCAGTACTTTGTAGAAGAAATGCAGTAGGCTACATAATTTATCATCTATCTGTAGTTTTACTTTTTGCTCAATGTTAGTAGAAACAGAAAACCAGAAGTCCTAATTCTATATGGTAATTTTGATGGTATTTTCTAAGTGTTTTCAAGTCTCCATTAAGCCAATTAAATTTTTAATATGCATTAAAGCCAACATTGTCCACTTAATAATGTAGTAAAATTCTAGAAGAGAACTTCGCCCCAATCAGTGTAGGGTATCTGTTTAGTTTAAATAAGGCCATAATTTGAAGCTACATATTTAGTCAATGAATCATAGGGAAGCTAAAAAGGGAAAGCTACCATTACAGCAAAATTGTTGAGGATGAACTTTAAAATATTCCAGTTCTTCACGTTTTCATGTATTGCATTTCCAGTGCTGCATTCCTCAAACTGAAAGATTCAAGCTTCTCCCATTGTTCATCAAGTAATTTTCAACACAAAAGTAGAAACATATCACGAGTACTTGACCTCTAATATTCTTGAAATACCAGAACCACCAATGACCATCCCCAAAAGAGACCGCCCTGTCTGATCAAATTGAAAACATTTAGCAATTTCAAAAATATTCAGCTATTACATATCCTTGCTTTGGAAATCAAGGAATTTCCAGCAAAATAGGCTACAGAGACACCCTAAAGTTTCCACAATTAATTGTGCATTACAGGAAAGGCAAAGGCCTCAACCCTTGTCTTACCTCATATCATAAGGACATACAGTTGCTGTTAGTTGAGCATAAACAATTTTAGTTTTTTTCTGTATTCCAGACATTTGTAGATTACCTGAAAATTGCTTACCATTCTAGTAACACTTCAATATTTTTCTTGGTCTTAAAAAATTTTGCGGGACTAAACAACTTTAGATCCTTGGTTTTCTTTAACTAAAAGCTCTTGGCTTTTTCTACTCCAGAAGGAGTAGTTCTGAATGGAAGCATGCAAATTTACAACACATTTGTTACTCCTCTTTGTAATCAACCCTGCCAGAGAAGTTACTGCCACAGACTGCCTAACAAAAGAGAAGCTAGACTGCAATGCAAGTAATGCAACGTAATACAGGAAAAAGTCAAAGAAATTACCTTCGTTACAGGCAGTTCCTTCTCAGTTACCTTCTCTTTACTCTCTGTGGCCCTTGAGACCCTGCTCCTAATCTATGCCCTCAAACCACCTAAGATGCAGACCTCTACTACCTCTTAATGACTCAGATGCAGAATTTAACCTCAAGACAAGGATAGCCTATCAGGCTTACAGTGACATTAAAGATCTATAATATGTTATTACCTTACAAAAAGTGTGATGTCAGAGTTACAGATGTATGCTTGCATATAATTCAGAGGAAACGAAAATGTGGCTTTGTTGAGAAAACAAGGAATGAAGGCAAAACAACTGAGAGCGTTAGAGGCAAAGAATGTAAGCCAAAAGAACCTTGGAGACTATTCTCCACCTTTTGCAGTTTTCTTAATTTTATCCTTAATAGCATTACAGCTGTCAACAAAGGAAGCAAAAATTTCACTGGTGTAATGCTGCATTTACACTGATGAGAAATTTTCTTAGGAAACTTTAGGTTGAACTTTTGTGTGAATTAGAAGGAAAAAAAAAAAGAGTTCATCAGCAGAACTTACACATGTCAAAAATACCTTTAAAAACACTTTCATTGTTAAACTTTGTCGGTCTTTAAAGGAAGAGCAATTTTTCTAGGATCTGCACTGAGTTTCATTTGGTAATCAGATACAAACAACACAATAAAGCCTAGATAAAAGCAACTCTGCAAGCCAAACTTGAGTCATTTGATACATGAAGAAAACATGATATACTAGAGACAAAACCTCTGAACTTTCATTTTCTGAAATAAAGACACTCCGAGTCCTTTCAGAAGGCAGATCATCTATTAAAATAGCTGTCTATTGAAAAAATAAATCCTTATCAGCATCTCAGGTTTTACTTCTTCTTGGTATTAGAATAAGTAGGTCTTGTTTTTTAGAAATGTGATCAATAAATACCTTCAGCCTTCAAATTTAAAAAAAATTACTGAACCACAAACTTTCTGTTGAATCATAATTTTTCATTCTTTTCCTTGACTGTTGCAATAGCTAATACTGTTGCATCTTTCAGGAATTTTTCCTTTTTAAATGCCCAAGATATGCAAATCATGGTGTTTGACCATCTAGCTAAGGAAAGGCCATATTTAACCTAACTAATACTGAACTATGTGTATATGAGTCAAACAGTTATTCATATACAGGATTATTCAACAGGTCTAATGTTTGAATCATCATTTGTCAGAAAACTCAGTCTGTACAAAGCATTACTTTCTAGGTGAACCTCGTTTAAATTTTTCATCAGCCGCATTTACTCTTCCTAAATTATTCAGTTCTATAAGCATTTTAGGTTCCACAGAAAAACACAAACCTATGAGTCTTCCCACTCTGATTAGACTATCCATTTGCACAGACAGCTGCCTTGTCACTGCAGAAACTACAACATTCAACTACTGAAGAAGCTTTTGTTGAGAAAAATGTTCAACCAGGGTGGAAAAAAAACCCCAAACAACCCAGATTGTATAGTTCTACAAAAACAGTTCCGTCACATTACTGCAGTAACTCCTGAGTTTTATGCTAATAAGTAAACACTAATGATTAAGGAAATGGCCTTAGATGCATCATCCTGAAAAGCACAGACAATGTTACAGGACTTTAAATGTAGAGCAGGTAGAGAATCTCATTGTTAGTTCAAAGACAAAAATAATCAAGATTAACTCCTTTCTAAAGAGAGCCACAATGAATCTTGACACTAAAAGGAACATACATATGCGTTAGAAGTTCCCCATATTTCTTCCCCTACATTAAATGGATTTGTTCCTGACAAGATTCCAAGTTAAAAGACACTTAAGACTTACTAAAACTTGATGGGTGTGACACCATTATACTAAACCGGAATGCAGAGTTACCTCACACTGTTACTTTAGGGCAAGTACTTCAGCCATGTATTCCAGCTAACAGACCTGAAATCAGAGAGCTGCTAATTACCCATGACAAACTCTTATTTGCAAACAGCTAGGCAGACAAACCGATACCAATCCACCTCTGGAAGTAACGTGGGAGGATGCTGATGACATCTTTGAAAAGCTAATTGCATTTGCCAGAAGCCTGAGATCATCTCCAGCCTTTTGCTATGCTGCCATCCACGTCCAGAAGGCGAAATCAAAGAATACTGAACTCATTTGCATCCAAAGCACTTCTCACTTTTCACAAACAGGACTTGCAAATAAAGCTGGGTAAGAATTTTGCCAAAATACTTACGGAGTAATAGAAAACAAGGCTAAAAATTATATTGGGAAGTCATCTTACATTAGGATCACACATCCCTGTATCAACTATGTGGTCACAATAGTCATGAATCAGGACAGCACTCTGCTACTTTTGGTCTACAAACATGTAAGAAAAAGATGTTCCCAGTTTGCAAAAGTTTTACCTTCCAGAGATTGCAAACCCAAACTTACCAAAAAGACACAGCACTACCAAGATACAAACAGCTAGAGGCATGTATCAATTGGGCAATGACGGTCACCATGATAAAGCACAACCTCAACGCAGTAGCAGCACCGATATTGTTGAAGAAACAAAAGAATCCAAAGAGCTTTAACGACTTTTTTGAAACATGTTGAGATATTTGTACGGAAGTTTACAGGCTGTTCATACCGAGAGTTAGAGACATCATGTGAAAAAGCAGAACGCTGCGCGGTTGTAAGATCAGTAGAAGACAGAAGTTAACATCGTGCCCTGATCAACGGCAAGACCTTCCCCCTGGCATATCGTCTGAGAGACGGGCGGTGCAGACGGGCGCTGAGGCATGTTCCTTCCCTTAGGGCATGTCCGGCTCTTTGAGCACATCAGATGCAAAACGAGTCAGCAGCAACGCATCTGCCGTCCCGCTACAAGCCCACGCAGCCGCCCAGGAGCCAGGCGCACC
>NW_009205288.1:0-18456 GCF_000690835.1 Fulmarus glacialis
TCTGGCCCCCTCCCTCCGCGCCGCCTCACCTCTCCCTACTGTGCTCACGTCAAATGTTGGTTTCCCTTTTTATTAAAACCCTCGGAGCGGCCAGCAGGGCGACGGGCACCAGGGATTTGTGAAGGACGGAAGAGGAGGAGAAACAAGTTGGAGGAGAAACAAGTTTGTGTTTGTTGAGCGGAAGCCGCGTCCCTCCATCCCCCTCCCCGACCTCCCTCCCGGCTCCCTGCTTGGGCTGGACCGTGCCGGAGGACAACCAGATTTGGCAGCTCGGGCGTACGAGGCAGCGGGCAACGCAGCACTGGGGAGGGCAGTTTCCCAGGGAAGCCTGCCCCATCCCCGTCGCCCCATCCCGAAAGTACAGTCGTCCATTGCATGCCTAATCCTGGGGGGTGAGGTGCTGCTTCCTACCGAACCCCACCGCAGACCAAAACCATCATCAAATACAGGTTCCCCCTGGAACACCCTCCTCACCACAGCATTTGCCCCATCGTGCCGGTGCGGGTAGGTCGATGGGCTCTCCAGCCAAGGAGGGGCTCTCTGTCTCCCGCTGTCCAGCTCTTGGCAGGCCCCATAGTTTCTAGGTTTTCAATCTGTTTTGGCTCCCAATTTTTCTAAAACAGGCACTCAGTAAGATCTTCTCATCCCTTTCAAGCCCATGCTTTTCTGCGCTACCCAATTTCTTTTTTAAGCAAAACTTGTTTCAAAGAGTAGTGTGCCCCAGAAAATGCTTCCTGTGTTGTCACCCTCCAGAAAGTAGTGCAAAACACATTAGAAAGTCTCTTCTCTAGTGATTTTTTATTTTTGATGTCAGTGAAGATAAAACTAATGGTGTCAAGCAATGTAAGGAAGGGGAAGATTAAACAAAATCTATCCCCGGCAAAAACAGAGCAATCAATATAACATTATCCTGCCTTCATGTCTTTCAACTTGCTTTAATTTGTGGATCCCTAGAAGAATCTCTCATGAAGGCTCAGCACCCCCCCTAGAAATTCCTAAGCCCCAACCGCTGGAGAGCATTGGTGACATTGCTTTTCCCACCCTCCTTACAATGAGTCCATGTCCTCCCAGGAATCTGCAGATCACAGGTTGAAAAATACCATCCTACAGGACACCAGCTCAAATGTGACTACGAATAATTAAATAGGGAGCTTACTATTGTTGCTGCAATGCTCTCAGATCCGTCTTACCTGGAGCAGCCATTTTGCCACCTGTGGGAAGCTCACACGGGAGCTTCATCACTCTGGTCCTGCCTTGTGAGCCTATCTGCTGCAGCAAAGAAATACCAAGTTCCTCTGTTCACCACATAGGAGAAATGCAACAGATTATAGACGGCTGGAAAATTTCTGGACACATGTTTTGCTCTTGCAGAAAAAAAGGATTTTTGTTTTAAAGGTACTCCCCCCCCCCCGCCCCCCCAACAACCATAAGAAGAAATTATGGATCAAACTCAAAACAAACTTTTTTATTCTCGTTTCCTATTTTTTGCTTCTGCTCTCTGTTTCATTTTGCATCTCTAACTTCTAACTTCAGTTAAACATTTCTGCTGGAGAGGGGAGCATCACCTGTTTTTAACTGGCCTAGTACAAGAAAAATAGGAAAACAGGAATAAAGAGGGTTTGGTATTCAAGGTACAAAATATTTCATTTCTGTAGGCCATATGCTGACACTGTCAATGTAACACTTACAAGACGTTGAAAAATTCAAGGTGAGAAGTTTAAACAACTACAAAGCTTCTTCAGAATTTCCTTTTAATGAAAAAAATGGAAATACAGCAGCACCTATGCCTGAAACTGAGGCAGACAATGTTCAGAAATATTGCAAAAAATGTCAAAACAGAAAAGCTATGTTTTTTCCAAGTTGTTCTACAGATCTTTAAAGATGCTGCTCCGTGAAATAACGAGTGGTTCATTCACCAACCCATCAGCTTGGGAAATATATGCAACACGAATTCATTTGTTTCCAGCTAATTGCACTTCCATTTCCTCCTCCTATCTTTGCAAGGCTGTGCAGGCTGGGGTTTGAGCGGTGCTTCCCAGGCTGTGCCGCACGCACCATCCCCCGTACCCAACTCCACCACAGTACCTAGCCCAGATAGGGGGTGCAGCCGCTTCCTTTGCTTGTGACATTCTTCTGGGCAAAAATATTTGGGATCCACAGGTTTGGAGCGGGCAGGGACTGGCAATCAGTCCTCTTATGTTTTATTCCTGGCTTCTGTCATTGGCACGCTGTACAGTTGTAGTCAAACAAATGAACTTCTCTACATCTTAGTTACTCTTTCTGTAAAATGAAGGTAATAATATTTATCCAGCTGGGATGCTGCAAGGAGTAATTAATGTGTACAAATCACTTTGAATTCCTCTAACGAAGTGCAAATTGCATTAGTCCCCACAGAAACTGGTAATAGGTTTGTGTCTTCCTTCACCGAAGGTCTGACCTCAATCCCCTGGGGTAATCTTGAGGAAAAACTCTTCCCACTATTTGTATTACAGCAGCTCATAAGGACTCCTCCAAGGCCAGAATCCCCATTGTGCTCAGGGCTGTATGTTCGTACAGTAACATACACCTCATGCTCTAAAGACCTTATATTTAAACTAAGAAAAGCTGGGAGAAAGGAAGCATTAACTCTATGTCAAAGGTAAACAACCAAGGCACTGAGAGGAAACATCTTGCTGGTAGTAAGTCTATGGACCAATGTAAGTCTTTTCAGAAGACCGTCACCTCAGATTGACTCAAGCTGAATTCTCACCTCTCTTGGCTGGACATCAATCTTCCCCATTTTGGTGAGTGACAGACCAGCCAGACGGCAATGGATGGAACTCGCTTCTGATGGGATGCTCGGAGAGAGCAGTGTTGGGGCAAGTCAAGGTTTGCAGAGGGAGGACACGAAGTGGCTTTGGGTAGGGTAGGTGACCATGGTCCTGTTCTTCATCTTACGCTCTTTTGGAGACCTGGACACATTCTGTGTTTTGATTTCTTAATACTTTCAGGCATCTTTCTGCTATGGGAATTGAGAGAGCAGGAGAATCCAAGAAGGTTCGGTTAATTTGGTTTTGTAAATCTTCATGCATAAATATACAGGCAAATGTGGATGTATCTCCAACAGCTCTTCCAGCATTTGTCCTGTTCTTTTTCTGGCTGGTGTAACTGTTAATTTCTTGTTATTGCATCCATACCTCGAATAGAGCAGTAAGTTGTTTCACCACCAATATATTGGAATTTTTCATTTTTGGACTGATGAAATGGTCCAAAACTGGATTCCATTTTTTCCCTGACATTAGAAATCAGTTTAAGTTGTGCCTTTTCTGAAGGAAAAATGGAGCATAAAAAATTGTGTCACAAAATTCCCTGCCAGTGCCAATGATAGGCTGATGATCCCGTTCACATTCTGTGTTTACCTATAAAATACCGCTCTGTGAAAAACTGCATGTTTCACAGGCACTGCTGAAGTTTCACAGAGGAGACTAGAGTCAATGATTAGCCTCCTGGCCTGCTGGTCCTCAGGTGAATCGCTACTAAGCCAGTTCTAATGCCAGTACCCAGATGTGTCAACAGACTTTCTGGGTGAAGATACAACCATTTTCACTTCCCCCAGCGGGCCTCAGGCACTTGTCGTATGGAGGTCTGACCAGCAAGGGGAGCCCTTAATCCCTAGAGGCACTTCCCACTGGTTTCAGCACCCAGGAGGCAAGGTAAGGAGGTGTGACCCAAGTCAGCTCACTGCCAATGGGATGAGATGAAGGATAAAAGTTGGTATGATCAGAGAACTGGGGAGAGAAAGACAGGGTTAAAGCCTCTGGGGGCGTAAACCATTCCCACTCCATGGATTTTACAGGACCGTGTTGAGGTACACCAGCAGAAGACCTCAGCCCCTAACACCGTTAAGCCATGGGCTCCTTTAGCAGTCAAGCAATCCCGTGTTGGAAAGGAGCCACCAAGAGAAAGGGCGCTTTTCCTTGGGATATCCTTCCCGAGCAGCCGGCAGAGGCCGAGCAGGACTTCCCTCCCTTCGCCTGCCCGCTAACCGCCCGTGCTGCACACCTCTCAGCGCAGGGGTCCCTCCTCCACGGGCCGACGCTGGGCCGGAGAACTGGGAGCTGTTTCTCGGCGGTATCCGAAGACGCCTTTTTGAACATAGCGTGTGGAAGGATGGGAGGATGAGGGGAGGGGGGTGGGGGAAGAGGAGAGGTACAGACACAGCACTCCTTGGCAGTGATTTATAGACTGGGTCAGGCACAAATTGACTCGTATGCAAGAAATGTAAATGGAATCGAGACTTTTGATGGAGAAGCTCATTTTCAGACTTAAACGCTTTAGATTAAACACACTCACACACAAATGCTGGCGGGGAGGGTGTTTTATATAATTTACATTACAAATCAATTCATTATCCACAGAGGCAGGTTGCACTGATTTTCAAGGATCGGAGATTTGATGAAGAGGATTCATTTCAAGAAATAAACCTTTTAAATTAACCGCAAGATGAGGGAAATTTCTTTATTTAAAAAATGCGCCAGCCCCTTCTTTGTTTCTTTTATTATTATTAATATTATTTTCCATCTGGCTCTGGGTCATTAAGGAGGGTCCAGAAGTCACAGATTGCCTTTCTGAGGGAGGAGAGCTGAGAACTTCGAATGTCACACATTTTGTCTGGCTCCAAACCCTTCATTTATTGCAACACAATTTGTTACCTGTGGTTGGCTCTGCACACTATTGTGTGCTGTGCGCCAGGACTGATTAAGCAGGGAATGTCCTCTCCACCTTGAACTTGAGAGGGGGAAAATCCCTTGAGAGGAGACAGAAGAACCGCGAAAGACAGACTTCCAGCTGACTCAGAAGGGAAATGCTCATTGAGCTCTGGGTGAAGTCCCCTCAAGCTTTGGCCGGGTGTGGAGTTCAGGAGACCCTAGTTATAACAAAGGCAGATGGCTCTGTGAGGGCACATTTAAGATGCAGGGGTGAAGAAATGGAACAAAAGGAAACTCCAGAACCAACATGGGTCCTGACGTCCCATCCTGCCCTAGAGGTGTGCATATCGCAGTAGACAATAGCCAGGGCTGGAGGCAAAGCAGGAGTGAAGATGATTGAAGGACAGGTGCCACGTTACCGCCATCTTCCTTGGCAAGGCTGCAAAGCACCATCTTTGAGGAAGACTGTTTCTCACTTCCTAAACCATTTGGGTATAGTTGGTTCCCCTCCAGTCATTCCTGGCCTCAGCTCCCTCGTAACTCCCAACAACAGCTCCTGCAACCTGGCTGCAAATGTAGCCTCTCAGTTCCCCAGCATCCTGCCTGGCTGCAGCACGGAGAGGAAAAACAAGAGTGCTGGAGCAAGCGCCTTCTGTCTTCCGTGAGAAAACACTTCTTTTTTAGATACTTTCATACCAAAACCCAAATGGTTGGGCCTCTTTTCTATTTGAACAAGAGCCAATCCTCTAGTAACACAGCTGCTCACCTAACCGTAGGCGACCACCTCAGTTGTGTGGGATGAACCTGGGCCAGAGGCTCTTCACAAGAGATGGCTGGGAATGGACAGCTTTTGGGTCCTGGAGCCACCTGCATCCCTCAGGGTCCCAGCGAACCTTCCTGATCCAAACCCCAATGCAGGACCTTCCTGAAGCCATCCTCCTCGAGGGAGGATCTTGGCCACCGGTGAGGCTGCATGGCCGGTGCACCACTGTCCTGGGACGGGAAGGGCAGTGCCTGCCCCACCTGAGAGTCCCAGCACAGGGCAGGTGGGCAGCAATTACCTGAGCTGGAGGGGAGCCAAGACACCAGGGTTAACAACCCTGATCTTGCGGGGAAAAAAAAAAAAATGGCACGAGATCTTTAATGACCACAAATGGCTAAGACCTTCATTTTATATCTCTTCCGAAAAGCAATCACGCACATTTTAGCAGGGGAGCTTTTATTCTCATGCGGATGGGGTAGCCAGCTCAGTGTCCTCTCCCAAGCGCGTCCGGACCTGGTCAGTCCAAGCGTACAGAAGAACAACGCGAAACATGTTTGACCTTCACAACTTTCCTTTACAGACCAGCAAGCTAAAACCCTGAAGGAATTTTCCTGAGTGAGTTTGTCCAAAGCAACGTTCACCACCTCATTCAATATTTGCCTGCAAAAAAAATGCCAATTATTGAGAGACAGTCCTGGCTGGGCATCAATAGGCAGCCAGGTGTGAGAAGTTGAAGAGAAATACATCTCATTAATGTGGAATTGTTTTTAGGTTAATAATCTTGCGTTAATTTTCCTTTAAAATATTGTCTTTGACCGTTAAACGCTCGCACTGTTATAAAAAGAACGTAATAAATGATCTTGAAGCAAATTCTCCTGCCAAATGTCATAATTTATTTGCATAATTAGCTCTTAATTTTAATTCAATATGCAAATCCACGCTTCCTTTAAATTGCAGCAGCCTGTTTCCCGGCCCTGGCTGCCATGAATTTATTGTGAGGCGGCTGTTTGAAAAGGCAGCTTCACTGCCTTCTGGGGATGGCTGCCTGGGGGAGGGGGTGCCCACCGCCAACTCCAGTCACTTTTTGTTTGGGTTTTGTTTTGGTTCGCTTCTTATTAAGTTGGACCCCAGCCTGCTTCAATCCCTGAGCGTCCCCCTCTTCCCCCCAACAAGTCCTGTTTCCCTTTGTCTTCCTTCTGCACTCTCTCTCTCTTTTCTTTTCCTCTTTGGAGAAGACAATGTTGATCCTCCATGTTCCCTGCCCCTTGCCCCCCCATGAAAGGCTCTGGCTCAAGTCAACCTGGCAACTGCTCTGCTCTCCTCCCCCCTTTGGCTCCCTTTCCCCAGCCCGCCCTTGCTGCACAGCAGCCCCTTGCTCAATGCCTGTCTATGGTGCCCTCCTCTTCCTGGAGGAAGGTGAGGGGGAAAGGCTTGGATTCCCCATGGGCTTCATCCCCCAGTCCCCCTCCATGGCCGGAGCCCCCGCAGACCACCAGAGTCCCATCTCGGCTCCTCAGCTGTGCCCCTGCACACCGTACCGTGCCCCGAGCCGGGGCAAACCACTGGGCTCGTGGCAGAGGAGCTGCAGTGGGCAGGGGAGCCCCGGGCAAGTCCCCGCTGCCAGGGAGCAAACGTGGCTGTTCTCCTGCATGGTTATCCACCGGCTGCGGAACCAGAGCAAGGTTGCCTCCCTCCCTCGCTCCCTCCCCATCACCAGCATCCCTCTGCGTCTGTGCTGAGCCCTGGCATCCGATGGGAGGGTGGAAGACAGGACAGCTCAGGCATCAGCCCACCCCCGGGCACGGGGCGCAGCTCTTGCCCAGTGCCCTGGGACGTGCAGCCAGCCGGCACTGGGCACCGCTCCTCTGCTACGGGGAAAATGTCCAAATAAAACAGTTCACAGGTTTCTGCTCCTTTCCCCTCTTCCCAATCCAAAACTAAAACAGGATTTCAGCAACCACAAAGTCCCTCCAGGCAGAGAATTGTGGGCAGGCAGCTTTGAGAGAGGAGGGCAGAGAGGTGTCGAGGGGTGGGTCCTGCTCTCTGTCCTCCCCCCCAGAAAGTGGTGCAACCACATTTGGGGTGGTGAGGAGCCTGGGCGCTGCTCCTGGCAGCTCACTTAGGTAGACGTGGGGGCATGGGAGCCAAATCTCCAGAGGTTTTTAGGCACCTTGCCTCTTTGACGATGGCCGATCAGCGAGGGCTGCAGGTGCTGCATGCTTCAATTCCCTCTGGCTTTGCATCCCAGGATTTGTCCCTGTGGCACGGGGAGCAAGGAGGACACCCAGAGACTCCTGCCATTGCATTTCACAGCACCGGGAGAGGAGTGGGAGAGATGGGTGATGGAGTAATGTGAGCCCAGGGTTTCGCACACAGGTTAGGGAATTAAGCAAAAGGGACAAATTAGCCTAGACAATAGGAGATCTTTTTCACTGGGGGAGGACTTGGGGGAGAGGGAGGTAATTAAATGTTGCTTCATCAAAGCGGAGGCAGTTTGCAAGCTGCTCTCCCTTGTAACTCTATCGCGTTGCCCTCCCAGGACGGACCACGAGGGCTGGCAGCCGTCCCCTGCGCTGGTATCGGGTGCCCTCCCTCCCCTGGGAGCACGGGGAGGGGATGGGGGTGCCTTGGCAGAGGGAGGGGCTGGCGAGGCGGAGGGTTTGGGTTGGGGGCTGTAGGAAGGAGAGGGTGTTGTATCTCATTACAGGCCTTAGATCTCTGGAGGGGAAAAGAAAAGGAAAAAAAAAACCCAAACCCAAACCACAGGCCTTTGTTAGAAATGCTGTCCGGGAAGGAAGGAAGAAGACAGGAACAGCTCAAATTCAGTCCTTCGATAATTAAAGCTTGCAAAAGAATAAAAGGAAAAAAAAAAAAAAAAAAAAGGGCTTTCCCTCCTCCCACCTGCTCCCAAAACAGGGCTGCTGTGGCTTCCCTGGGAACAAAGGGACGTGGTGAGAATGGGCTTTGCTTGATCCTGCAGTGGCTGGGAGGGAGCAGCGGGACAAACGTGTGGCCCTGCAGATGGGAGCCCCTCATCAAAGCCAGGGAAAAATAGGGGGGAAACGTGTCTTTCTGTTTTACTGCTCATCAGAGCAGGACTCCGACTTCCCGAGCCGAGGAAAATTTGGCAACTGAAGACAAAAAAAATTCTGTTCCAAAACTGAGCAGAAAGAAGTCAAACCCCTGTGTTTTCTGCTAAGCAAAATAAAGGAGAAGGAAATCCAGCCACTGGGCAACCCACAGACCCTTCCTGCCATGGTTTGGCTGATCAGAGCCTTTTAAAAAGGCCTTTTAAAAGCCACATGTAAAGCCAGCACAATTTGGGATTTGATTTTGCGTCACAGCAGGGGTCTGGGGGGCTCCCAGGGTCTCTGTGGGGGAAGGCGAAAGGGAGTGGTTCATGACATGGAAAAGGCTTACCATTGCCTTTGGCCAAGGTTACTCCTTTCTCCTGCACCCACCTGCTGCATGTCTTGGGATCCATATACGTCTCTGGGTTTAGTGATGCTGATGAAAAGCAACCAATGCACACTTGTAACAGGGCCCTCAGGCAAACTTCCCCTTTCTCAGCTCTTTATGTGTCCAAGGATTTGTTCTTTTTTTCTCCATCTACTGCCTCTATTACTTCTTACAGCTTCAGACCTCAAATGCTGTCTTTCCCCAAGCGGCCTCCGCTTTTCCAGCTGAAGATGCTGCTGCTGAAGCCTGGTCTGGCAATGAGCATGTGGAAGCTGGGGCAGAAAGGTTTTACTTCCAGATTTCCCCATGGCATCAAGCAATGCCCATCAGTCACTCTCCTGTGCCTCAGTTTCTTCACCTAATAACTGGGGATAATATGCTCTCTGGGTCTGGGAAGTGTCATGTAGGAACCTGAGGGAAGCTACCAGCTCCTTGCTGACAGGCACTAACAATGTGCACAGCACTCTTGTAAGCTGTGTGCTTTACCAGATGTCAGGGCAGAACGGATGCTGCTCTCTGCCGTATGTCACCGCATCTCTGTGGCTTTTTGATTCCCTCTCCGTTCCCAGCCGCAGCTCTGCGATCCCGACTTTTGCACCTCAAACCCCAAGGGGCCTTCGCAGTGTGCTGCGGGTCACAGGGGTAGGACACAGCCAAACACACGTGGGGGGGAGCCAGCATGATGGAAGTGTGGGGCTGCAGGTGGAGGAAGCAGTGCTCTGCACTCCTGTCTGCCGGAATGGAGCTCTGTTAAGATAAAGATAAATAAAAACAACCTAAGAGCTCACGAAACAGAAAATAAAAGAGATACAAAGAGACTGTTTTAAAACAGCTGATGTTGTGACTCCCGGAGTCTGGTTTTGCAAGGCCAGCGTTGCCAGTTTTGCAGTGCTGCTGCGGGGTGACACCAGCTGACTGTTGCACTGGGCTAGAGATAGACGGGAGCGCGCTTTCTGCCCCTGCCACGGCCCTGCTGCGTGATTTGGGGCTCATCACTTATGTCTCCAAGGGCTTCCTTTCGCCTGCTTGGCCCATCTACATCAGAGCTTGTTGGGGTGGAGATGGTCTCTCACTCGTCTGGGATGGGCTGCAGTGGGATCCATGTGTCATCTGGGACCTCCAGGCTCTTTGCGAGTGCAGCAAGAGGCAGGTTTCCAAAGGCTGACAAAGTTGTGTGCTTTGGTTGTGCTGCTTGAATGAGCAGCCTTGTTCTGCTCTCAAACTGTGTGCCCGCTCCTAGGGACCAGGGATACTTGCATCCTTTAAAGCTAAAGGAGAAAAAATGCCCCAAATCTCTCTCTCCACCCTGCCTGACCCCCATGGGCCAGCCTGGTGCAGCTCAGTGGTTCCCTGGTGCTTGGTGCCCTCTGAGTCTTCACACTAAGAGGGCTCAGGACACGAGGCCAATCAAGCAATTGGATTGCCTTAACACGCCTTAGTGCTTTATAATACCTGCCATTCTCCATGGTTGAGTCTGTTTCTGATGCTTGCCATATTTGAGGGTTATACTGCTGCGCTTTCCATGGTCCGCGCTGCCCTTCTGCTAAATGCTGCCTTCTGTCTTGCTTAGTTAATGGTTGAAGTGGTTGCCACGTCCAGCCAAGGCTGGCCCTTTGGCCACCTCCCCGGCTGGCCTGGCGGGAGGGGGCTGGCGAGTCTCCCCCCAGCCGCCCCAGCTCCCCCGGAGCGTTCCACACAACGCCTGTGGAAGTGTACAAAGTGTCAACCTCAGCGTAGTTTTTAACCTGGAGTGATAGCTTTACTGATTTGCCACTTTACTACTCTTGTTAATGAATTTTTAATCTTCTTAATGACATTAAACACGGAAAGTAATTAAGGAAAACAAGTTTGAAACTGCTGACTTAAACCCTTTATTCAGAACTATTTAATGTAGAATTAATTTGATTTTGCCCATTATTCAAATGAACACATTACCTTCCTGTGCATTGGCCTCTTTTCCTTTTGTGCGTGTGTGTGTGTGTGTGTTTTGTTTTATTAAATATATCATATAATGCTTTGTCCTTTTTGCTTGGAGGTAACCAGAAAGTTCCTCTCTCCCAATGACGGAAAGGGTCAGCCTTTGGCATCTCTCATGGGTCTTGTAAAGTCTCCCTGCATCAGGAGTTCAGCTGTGGTTGGGAATGGAGGTAGCGTGCCTGAAATACCAGGTTGCTACCACCTGCTCAATTAGGAGAGAAAGGAGCTTTGCTACTCAGTGAGAGCTGCTGGACTGCGTCCTTAGCCCGGTATGGCAGATCTACCACAGGGAGCGAGGCCATGCTGATTTACATCAGACCGCCAGGCCTCTGCAAAGCAGAGAGCAGAGGCCGATGTAAACCCCTGGGAAAAGTAGATGCTCAGCTTTGTCTTACAGTGGAAGAGAGGGGTCCCTGAAACTCGTATTACCCCTTCATTGACATCATGAGCTAGACCCTTTCTTTCCACCCTTCTTAAACATTATTGGCTCTGACCACATGTATGAAGACAGCAGACATTCATTTGATATTGCCCCCCCAGCTGATCCTTCCTTTCTCCAACCTGGCTTTTATGTAGCTATAAACTACACTTTGAGCCTGAGCATCCTGGCCTTGCGGGCCTGTTTCCATTGGGATGAGGCTTCAGCATTATGAATCAGCTGCATTCCCGCTGTGATTTTGCTAATTTACTGCACAACGTCTCCCATATCCTGCTCCCCCAAATGCTGGGAATCAATCAACAGTCAGCAAGTTCTCAGCTGTCAGAGGTCTCCAGGTCTGCCCCACCAGCAGCTTCTGTGCTTGAGAAGCTCTGCTTGCACTCTGTATTGTTATCACAACCTTTCCTCCTTCATCTGAATTTGCTACCTGATCCCCTGCATTTGGAAGCAGTGGAACCCCTACAAGTCCCCTGGATTCATCCCCCCGTCAGCTCAAAATCCAGCTCTGCCCCAGACAGATGCGGTGTTGATTTGATGGCAGGAGCAGACTAGACTCCCCTGCCAATCGAGGCTGAAAAGGGCAACTGGTCCTCATATCCAGAGGTCTCTCATCATCTTTGCTATCAAGAAACCCCTTCTGGCATTCCAATGCCTTGTATAAATAAGCCTTTTTCTCTGCAGCCACCTGCCTGGCAGAGTAGGTAATGTCAGTGGAGCTGCACAGGCTAGTCTGCTTCTGAAACAATGAGAGTTGTCCAAATAATTTTGTGTACACGAAGGATTGCTGGATGACGGAGCCAATTTGGGGCCATAAATCCAGCAGATGCGGTGAGAATCTCCACTAAAAAGAAGTGCAGCAAAAGCACACACCTCTGAATCCCTCTCTCAGACCTGAATTTGTACAGAAGGGAATGTCAAAGTTCTGTACAAAAAAATTCCTGTACCTTTCCTTGAGCAGAATAGGAACTTACTGAGCTTTGCAGGGGGAAAAAATACTCATTAAAGCTGCATAGAGCTCCGAGGTGCTCCCTTCGTCACGGGCCTGTATGACACAGTGACTGCAGGAGAGCAAGTGCCGAATCTAAAGCTCAGTATTCGGCTGTTGGAGTGACCGATTTTTTTGCAGGTCATCGGTGAGCAGCCGGCCCCGTCCTCTGTGAGGTGTGCTTCTCTTTGCAAAGACACTGACTCGGTGTCCACTGGAAGTAATGAGATCCTTTCCCTTGGCTCCAGTACATAACTGGATCATTCCTCAAGCTGGAATATTAAACATGCCGGCAGATTGTCATTAAAACCCTCTTTACTTTATTATGTGTTTTTGCTTCAACAGCCAAAACTGGAGGAAAGAAAGAGAGCAAACGATTTTCCGCCATGCTGTCTGTAAGACACTCCGTGCGCACCGAGCTGGCTCTAGCAGGACCTTTTCCCGTCAGAAGAAGCAGTGCTGTAGAGCACCACGTGGGACGAGACCAGTGTTTCAGACTGTAACAGCTCCCACCATGGTACCTGACCTCCTCATAGTCAAGACCGCGTTTTAATGTGACAACAGATGTCATAATCCCTTTGGGCTTTTTGCAGGCAGCAAACTGAGGCATTGGATAAATGAAATGACATGGAAAAAAATCAGCTGGAGAGCAGAAGAGAGCTCAGGTCCCCAGAGAAGCTGGTGACTGATGTCTCACCTTCAGCCTCTAGTGCTCTTTTACTGGCATACCTGGGTGTCACAGCATGGACTCAGCGTGTCTGAACTGGATCCTGAAGGATCACGGTGATCTCCATGCCCTGCTCAGCACGGGCTTGGGGAACTTGCTGAGGAATGAACACCCAATTCTCCCCACCCCATGCCTTTATGACTTTAAGCTTTGCATTAATGAGCAAATTATTTTCATGGCGTATCTGGCACTCAGCCGCTAACCAGCGCCTGCCATGCCAGATCATGCACCAGGTTCCTTGTGCCATGGGTCCCCTCTCTATGCCATCACCTTCATGTCTGCTGTTAGCTGTGTTTCTTCCATGTCTTCCACGCTTCACCCTTCCTCTCCTCCTAACAGCAGGATGACACAAACCTGAGGACAGACCCACAGCACATTGTCACTGTAATGCAAATTACTCCCCTATGCTCAGCAGAAAAGCAGTAGAAAGAGGGCCACAGATACCTTCTCCGACCCTCATTCATCCTTGGGCCACCCAGCCTGGCTGCCCTTGAGCAAGCCGGGCCATTCCCACCACCAAAGGGGGTTCTCGGTATGAGCTGACGGCAGGAGCTGTTGGGGAAGTCGTCACCAGGGGACAAGCCCAGCCATGGGGAGGGGAAGGCGTTGAGAGGTGAAGGGGGGCAGTGAAGGAGGGGTGGAAAGGAGGAAGGATGGAGGAGAGAACGGTGAGGGAAAGCAGTGGATTTCAGGGTGGCTGCACACCATTCCGGGTGCCGGGGGCAGCAGCCTGCTTGCAGGGCTCTGGCCTGTGCTCCATTTCCAATTTGGCTTGTTTGAGAGTATAAACCTCCCTCCAGTCTGGGCGCCAATAAAAGAGGCAGCTCTGCAGAGTCTGCACTCCGCTGTGGCAAGCTGCCGACTTTCATTTCTTTTTACTACTGACTTTCTGTGTCTCTCGCCCCTTCCTCCCATTCTGGGGACTTTATGGACTGAGACGCAGTTTCCTCCTTCCCCAGGGCAGGGGCTGGCTCCGGACCTGGAATTCCAGGAAATTTCCAGGGTTGTCTCTGGACAGCAGCCACAAACATCGCCGCCTGCAGCACCCAGCCCTGCGCAAAATGCCCCACCAACGCTGCCATCCTCCGAGGCTAAGACCCCCGTCGCAGACTGGCATGGGGCTTCTTCACCAGAGCCCCTCTTTCTCCTTCCAGAAGGACAACTGTGCATCTACATTCCCTATCCCAGCTGTAAGGAGGCACCAAGATGCCAGGGCGTCTTATTCAGCCCCGTTCAGACGAAGCCTGACTCCCCCTCCCAGGGTGTGCTGCTCCCCACCCCTAAGGACAGCCATGCCCCACTGCTCAGTGCCCCACCTCCTTCACACGAATCAGCTCCACGCTCCAGCTGTGCCCGATCCATAACTTGTCTGATGACTGTCACCGCTGACTTCTCCGACCACTGTGCGGTCTGCTCATTGCCACCTTGCCTTGGTCGAGACGGCCGCTGCTCACCTCGGTCACTCGCGGTTACATGTTTGGGGAGGAGGGGTTGCCTACGTGTGAAGGAGACTGCTACGTCACACGCTGCTGACTCCGCAAACTGATTAGGCAATTAAAATGTTTCAAAGAGGAGAAGAACAAATGACAAAGAACAAAGGAAAGTGAAGCACAGCCAGGAACGGACCTGGCTGGAAAATGGCACCTTGCACAGAACTCATCACAGTTCTTCTGTAGGCCAAACTGGCTGACAAAAATCCAGCCCTGCCTCAGAATAGAAGTTTTGGCTGAGAAATGTGGGGTTTCCAAAGAAAGGTGTCCATTTTTCCAGCACTTTCCACCATTCTTTGTCTTTTCATTGAAGGTCCAGTCCCTCCCTGCTCCTGAACAAGCACTCGTTTTCTCAGAGATGTCCATGGAAGAACCGTTTCCCAGACACAGGCTTGAATCTTGACTCTCCACTGGTGTGTTATCCCTTTCTTACCCCAAAGTCCCTGTTGTGCTTTGCTCTGTCCAGCCCGGCACATGGAAGCAAGCCCCAGGTGAAAAAAACCAACAGGATATTGAGAACAGCGTGATTCGGGTTTACCTTGTACCCAACAACTGGCCTTCTGACACCTCCCCGCCTCCACCTGTGTTGGCTGTTTTACTGTACCAAATGCAGCTGAGCTGTCACAGGCAGCTCCAGAGCAGAACAGGAGGCAACAAGTTTGGTTTTTTTCTGATAAAAGTTGCAAATTCTGAACTTAGCATTAACTAGCTTTGCAAATCTTGGCCTCCAGCACCCCTGCTGGCTGCTCCCTCCTCCGCTCAGCAGCACACACGTGGACATACGATTTCTGACACACGTGTGTCCTGTATATCATGATTATCACACATCTCATTATGGCTCTGCGCACGTTTTGTAAGGCATGCTCCACCATGCGCGTGTCCGAATCCCCCAGCTGTTGGGCTTACTTCCGTCTGATTTTGTCTTGCTCACGGCTGCAGTTCAGGACACACACGTGGAGATGCCCCATGGCAGTTCTGTGTATGAACACACATGGAGTTGCGTTTTGTCTATGAGACCGTGTATTCAGGGCCCAGTCTGCACATATCTTACGGCAGAATCATGGACAAGTTTTGTTTACAATGCAGGTATTTATTTTGTCCCATCTATACCTCTACTGTATATGTATGTGCAAGTATTTTATGAAACCATAAGCCATACTCTGTAGTATCCACTTCACATAGAGCTGGTTTGTGAGTGGAGTGGTTCTTTATTTTATTTTATTTTATTTTTGCCTGGGTACCAGTGACTACATGAATGGCAGAAGAGGAGGAAACATCACACTGGGAAATCTAATATCTTGGTATTTGTGTTTGTGTTTCTTCTTCATGGGTCTTTTTTTGCCTCGAGGAGCCACTTATGGGGCTGAAATACTGCAAGATCTGGTCTTCTTGTAGTATTCCTACCAGCCAGGGAGTGAAACACCCTGAGCAGAACAGATCTTACATTATTTCAACTCCACAGAGTACTCCCTGAGGCATTGGCGAGAAACGTAAGCACAGCTATGAAGGCTCAGAAAATGCTTGCAACACAGATGCAAGTGCTGAACTCTGAGAGTTCCTTCCTCAGAGGAATAAGTGGCCAGACTCTGCGTCCACCCAGGCTGAGGCACCCTGCAAAGCTCGGGGTGGGTGTCCTGCAAGAGGTCTGCTTCGAGTCCAGGTGACAGAGAGCCGAGCCCAACCCAAACTGCAGGAATAGGACTACAAGAGTGTTTGCAAGTTCATGGTCCACGACTGGAAGCACTGACACTCCCAGGGTGCACAGGACACAGGAGAGCTAGGGCCAAGCTCGCTGTCATTCACATGCTGCTCTTCCAGCGTCATCTCCAGGAAGGAATCGCAGTTTGGACTGGAGCCATTGCATGCACAGCAGAAACTGGTGCACACGGGCTGTCTGTGCCACCCATGAGGCTAGAGGATTTCAGGGTGGCTGGTGCACACCTTAGTTGGAAGGTGCCCATCTCTGATACCATACACCAGAGTCCTGCAAACCCAACTTGAATCCAGACCTCAGTGAAACAAGTGGTAGTTCTGGACTTGCTGTGATGCTCCTTAGTGCAGGGTTGCTCATGGCTGGGTGATGGAGCTCATGCGTTTTGCAAGCCAGGGATGAATTAGTTTTTTCTCTGTTTTTCTCTCCATAGAATCATAGAATCATTAAGGTTGGAAAAGTCCTCTAAGATCATCGAGTCCAATCATCAACTCAACACCACCATGCCCGCTAAACCATGTCCCTAAGCGCCTCATCTACACGTCTTTTAAATACTTCCAGGGATGGTGACTCAACCACTTCCCTGGGCAGCCTGTTCCAAGGCCTGACCACTCTTGCAGTAAAGAAGTTTTTCCTAATGTCCAGTCTAAACCTCCCCTGGTGCAACTTGAGGCCATTTCCTCTCATCCTATCGCCTAAGAAGAGACCAACCTCCACCTCGCTACAACCTCCTTTCAGGTAGTTGTAGAGCGCGATGAGGTCTCCCCTCAGCCTCCTCTTCTCCAGGCTAAACAACCCCAACGTGTCCAAAACACTCCCATGTACTCCCATAAGAACCTTTCAAATACCTTAAAGATAGACATTAGCAGAACAACACTAGCAACAAACCAGTAATACAGACACAACTCCCAGAAATGTATGCATTTTAGTCAGCAAAGCCTATTCTGGTGGAGGATGAGGGGTGCGGCCTCTCCCCTCCTTCCATCAGCATCATTGGTTGCAGTTTGCCAAATGACGTGATAGGGGCCATACACTTGCATCGCAGTTCCCTTCACTGCATGGTGGCTCTGGACATCAATGTAGACAAAACCCCTGGTGTCCAACCCTATTTTATTGAAGATGGCTGAGAACTTTGGCTTTTCCGCAATAACCAAAAACTTCTCCATAGAGATAAATATTTTCCAAGTAACATCTTCTATCTTGTCATAATGTTGGGAAAATGTTCCATTGCCTACTAGCATTGCTGATCTCTAGAAATGGCTAGAAAATAGAAATTCCAGCCTACAGGAAATTCTGTTATTTCTACATTTATTTTCATCATAAAGTGAAATGAAAAATGGTGTAGACAGCATGGGGTAGAACAGAATGTTAATTCTGAAACAAATTCAATGCAGAAGCATGAAAATCATGTTAAAGTTTATGTTTTGATAGCATTGAAAACACAAAATGGCTTATGAATATAATGAGAAAGGCGAAAACAAATAATCCATTGCATTTTGGGTCAGTTCAAATCTCTGCCAAAAATTCCAGTCAACATTTAACATTTCCAGAAAATTGTTCAATTTGGAGGATTCTGCATTTTCCAATGGAAAACTGGTCCATGAAAATTCTTTTTTTGATTCGCTCTCTTGATTATAGTATGCTACTAAAAAGGGATGTTTTCTGCTGTAACCATTTTTTTCTAGCTGCAGGCATGTAATTTACACTTATATTTCAACTGACTAATACCGCATTAAGCATCCTCTCAGAACTGGACTTTCATTATCAGAGATTACATAACAACAGAAGAAAGCAGCTGTAATGGCCAGACCCCCGGACCCTGTGGCAGGGGAGCCCGTGGTGCTGTGCCCTGCGGGAGCCCTGCGCCGAGCAGCGGGGCAGCCCGGGGGTCCCAGCCCGCGCCCCCCACAATGCTGCAGCTCCGCTGTGTTGTGCACCCCGTGGGGGAGCAGCCCGTGCCCCGGTAGCTATGCATTGGGCTAAACCTGGAGCAGAAACTACTCTTTCTTGTGTTTGAGTCACCTAGAGTCAAATGGAAAAGCCATTAAGCTCTGGGCACTCTGGTCCTTCTCTTTTTCCCAAATTATTTTCTCTTTCCTTCGTCTTGCTTTTTGCTTTTCTTTCTCTCTCCCCCTCCTTCTTCTTTCTTCCCCATGATTTTCTCCGTTCTTTCCTTTTAGAGTCTCGTGGTAGGCATTGCCCTGTCTTCACGGCTGG